>NC_136723.1:16347614-16442614 GCF_936440315.1 Barbus barbus
TTTTCTGGAAACACTTCAGGAATGTCGAAGTCGTCATCTGACTGGTTAAATTAAACCGGATTTCCAGGATACGCAAATGCTGCATTTATTTTCGGTCCGCCGGGAAACAAAGTTGCCGTGGCGCCAAACCCCCTCATGAAAGAAGAAAGCCGTCGTGTTTACAAATGTGACGACAAACGCTTATCAGGGTCAACTAAACGCTGGATTTTCAAAAGCATATCAAATATTTAAAGTTTGCGGAATAGAATCTTTAAAATACATCCAAGAGTTTCACACACCGGTTTGTTATTGTGGCGACATTTCCACACCCCGAAACGTGACACTAAACGAAACCAACTATGATTGGTTGTTTGACATGTCGGTCAAACGGCCTCATGGGCGGGTCTTGGACAATAAAAGCGGACATCTATTCCAGACCTTCAGCCGTCAGTCTGCAGGTCTGGCTACACGAGATTACCCTTGTAGTGATCCTACAGTATATGACTATCCATTTCCTCCTAACAAATCCCTCGAGACTCTAAGTAAAGCAGTTTTTTAAGTAGCGGTGCATTCTGCTGGTGCCCATGCAAAAAGTATTTCGCTCTGCTCAGGGGAATATGGGGAAGTGGATTAATTGTGGCATACAAAGCGCTTTAAACCTGAGCCGCTGACACAATGCATCTCATTATCACTTGAGAGTCGGCCCTGCATTTGACGTTGTTTATTTATTTTGCTTCCTGTCAGGAGTCTCTTTGTAAAACCTCTTTGTCTGTCACACCGGCAGAGCTCTCTTGTCACTAATGTTCACTTAGTGCTTGGTGACGGTAATCACACTCAGGTCGCTCTTCACTATCTCTAAGCGTTTACTAATTCGCTCCTTTAAAAGCAATGAACTCTGGTTGTTCAGTGGAAATATATGGCGACTCGTTTCATCTTATTTGTCAATGTGTTATTGTGTGTGTGATGGTATGAGGGATGAGAACCCGCAACAATGTCTTTTTAATCAGTAATTTGGTCTTTTTTGGGGGGAAATTATTTACAGTATAAAATCCTTGAAAAAAAGAAAATAGCTTGAAGCAAAGTTGTGTTGGATAGTAAGACTTGTTTTCATAGAATGCTTTTTAAGTTTTAGAATTATAAAATTTAATTGATTGATTGATTGATTGATTGATTGATTGATTGATTGATTGATTGATTGGGACAGTTCAATTAAACTTTTTAAAGCTGAGTCTTCCTTATTTAGCCTTCTTTCTCTGGATCTAAATATTAGACATTTCAATTATTTTCCATCTGAAGGCATTTTATAGTGACAGTGGCTGTTAAGCTCCTAAAATAATAATATGCTATATTTATGATTGACTTTTTGTGAGGAACAGGATCAGATTAAGCTGTCAGTGAGTTGAACTCACTATGAACGAATCAGTTTGATTTATTAACCAGTTGTTCAGTTTGATTTGCTTTACAATGTTTCATTGTTCAGTTAGATTAATTTCAAGTTTAAAACTTGAAAAAATAATGAACAATGCTTCTACAGCATTAAATAATCATAGTTAATGTTTATCTCAATATTTACTACATTTACATATATTTTTAAAATCTAAATTTGGAAACAGTTAATGCACTGTGAACTAAAATGAACATTTTTATTATCTAATATTAACTTAAGTAATGTAAACATATATTGATTGAATTAATAGTATAATACATTACTAGTTTATGTTAGTTAATGCATTAACTGAAGTTAGAAAATGTGTTACCATTGGTTCATTGGAAAGCTCAAAAGAAAGATTCAATCACTGATTCAAACACTTGACTATTCCTTAAGCATAAAAAAGAGAAAAATTACTTACAATAATTCATGATATTTTCTTTGAAAATATATATATATTTTTAAAGCAAGTTATTTTAAATAAAGTAAATGTAACTTGTATGTAACACAATGTAGCTTGATGTTTACATGACCAGTATTTTTTGCATGTTTTCTGGAAAAATAAAAACATTTTTGCAGTACATATGAGGCAGCCACATGTGGCATGTTTCTCCGCAGTGACTCTTCTGGAATCACGGCATGAAAAGGAAAGACATATTTGCTTGTGTCACTTATCATAGGAATAGCTGCAGCTGTCTGTGCGGGGGTTCGTGTGTGCGTGTGTGTGTTCTGCCTCTTGTGTATACGCAGAGTGAGTCACCAGTGAGCACGGCACACACACTGGGAAGCAAGACAGATGCTGGGTTTGCACTCGGTGTAAAAAGCTATTACCCCTACCAGCGCAGTGCCTCTTTGAAAACGCGGCGCCACGAGGCAGCTTCTAAATGCAGACGGAAGCAGAGCTTAAAGAGGAAGTCGCGAGTGGGCTAAGAACGATGTGGGAATGAGGGATGTTGGAATGAACTCTGTGTGTGTGCATGTCTTTTGGTGGTAGAATCATTATCGGGGATATTTTATGACTATTTAATGACTCTTGTGGTGAGGGGGTGGTTTAATTACTCTAATTAAAGGGATAGTTCACCCAAAAATGAAAAATGTCATTATTTACTCAGCTTTATGTCAATCCAAACCTGTATGACTTTATCCGTCCTTGGAACACAATACTGTAGGTGAATTTCTGATGAATATCCTGATTGCTTTCTTTTCCATAAAGCAAGCAGAATGAGGACATGGGCTGTCAAGCTCTAAAATGACAAAAAAAAAGCATCATAAAATGTGACTTGCGTGCAGTATTCAGTCATACAATAGCTTTGTGTGATGAAATAGAGATCATCAGTGTATAACAACTAAATTTTTTTCTTTCTTTCTTTTTTTTTGCAATATATTGTCAGAAGACTTGAAATACACACTGAAAATGGCGTAGAAACAATCTTTACTCATAAATGAAAGGGAGATGGCAAGTTACACTGAATACAATTTTAAACATGCAATTTTGAAGTAGAAAAACGAATGAATTTACCCTCTGAAATATACTCCAATAATAAATAAATGAATAAAAACACACAAAATTTTACAGTGAAGAGCATACCTCAAATGGACCACTTTTTGATATTTTAGGGTGTTTTGCATCATTTTGTGCAGCTTGAATCCTTCAAACTCTACTTATTATAGTTGCATGGAAAAGAGCGACTAGCACAATCTTCAAAATTTCTCTTTTTGTGTCCTACAGAAGAAAAAAAGTCATACAGGTCTAAACTGTCATGAGGGTGAGCGAATAATGACAAAATGTTCATTTTTGAATGAACTATCGTTTTCATGACAATTTAATGACTGTTAATGACTTAATTATTCTAATTAGGGATCTTCAGCTCACTCTTTCTCTCTCTCTACTTTACCTTCCACAGGTCCCTCACCAGATGAGCACTCTGACCTTCTACAGGTACGAGCAGCCCATAGTGGACTACTGCCAGGCCCATCAGCCCCTGCGGCTCAACATGAGCTACGAGGGACCGCCGCAAAGCCTGCAGGGGCTGGAGGAGCTTCCCCCCCGCGAGAGGAGCACCATCCAGACTGTGGCCCTTCCGGCAGTGCCCGCCATCAACACTGGCACCACGGTACCCTGCTCCCCACCTAGCCAGAGAGCACCTATGGAGGGGCCCAGCATCCCCTACCCCACCACAGAACGCTCCATTAACTATCCAACAACAGAACGTTCCACCAGCACCCTCACGTTTAGACGCTAACAGGTCCGCTCGCAAAGCAAGGCATGATGGGTAATTTCAAAAGAGGATGTGCCTGGGCGGTGATCCACATTCTGCCGACATTAACGCATCGGCACGTCCGAAAACTGTGCATACTGCTGCGTGCTAACTGTTTCTCGCAAATATAGAGATGTGAAAAACATTCCCACGACATTGCTGGAGGACACGAGGATCTGGCATACGGTACACTTTCATTGTGGAGTGTAGTGTATCCTGGAAAATGGGATTCCATCCGTCTTTTTCCATCTTTTCTTTGTTCCGATTCAAAGGCCCGTACACGTTTTGTTGTCCCTGTTCTGCTCAATGGCAAATTGAAATCCAATGCAACATGCATGAGACGTTAAATGTGGCTTTGGTTTCATTCAGCACTCGCTCTGTACCAACTCTACAGGACGCCTTCTCTGAGAAGTAGATAATGGTGATTCTCTCATGCTGAGTGAAGAATGAATAGGAATGTGCAATGAACAAGTTTTTTTGACGAGGGAGAGAGTGTGAGAACTAGAGAATGAAAAGAAACAAATTAATGTTCACCAGAGCTCAAAGGCCTCTCGCTGTTATTTTCATTTAGTTGCCAGGGAGCGCTCATAAATGCTGTCATTATTTGTTTAAAAAGACAGATCTGTCCAGACATGAGCATGTCAGATAGAAGATCTCTTGAGTATATAAAAGCATTCATTAAACAGCGAAATGAAGTCTCACAGGGCAAGGTCTTTCAGAGTGCACATGTACCAAAGATCAAGCTTCTTTAGATGTACATATAGCTTGTGTTTCTTTTCAAAATGTAATCAAATTAATCAGTATGTGTCTAATGCATACTGTAATGTGCAGGCCGCCGGAGTTTATGACAAATTTTCAATTCTGCAGTATTCAGTACTGAAATGCAGAGTGAAAAACATCAAGCTCAGTGTTTGAACGCTACATGTTGACTAGATAGTGTATGTGTGTGTTTGCTTGTGAGTGTGTATGTGTTTTTTAAGTTTAAAAGCTGAAGTGTGTAATTTCTGCGCCCAGTGGTGTGAAAAATAATGATTGTTTTCGAGAAGGTTTCCCTTATCTGCCATTTGTCAGGCAAACAGAAAGCCACGCCCCCAAACTTACACCATTGGTTGAGCCAGTGTTGCTATGTTAGCTTGTCAGAGTGTTTAAACAAATAAACAAAGTTTTGATAGTGCCACAGTGTTTACATTTGTTTGCTAAGCCAACCGCTTGTTCATATTTGTTACTGAATACTAGTTGTCTCTGCTTTTCGCTAAAAAGCCAAAAAATTACACACTTCAGCTTCAAGAGGGAAGAATCATAAGGGGGCGAAGCAAACATCCCTCACTTGGTTAGCTTGTTGGAGTTACCATACAGTGGCATGTTCTTCGCAAGTATGCGATGCATCGCAAGCGCACACACTGTTGTAACACACGTCCAGTGGGAGCAGTATTACGCTATGTGTGTTAATATTGAGGTGACTAGCTATACGTCATTGAGGAGTGTGCTAACTTGCTCAGCAATATTTTCTTCAAACTATTGCTATGCTATGACAGTAAAATGGAAAAACTGAGAACGCTGAAAATTCAATGCATACTTGAGTTTCTGGCAGATGACAATGTGTGAAATGAAGCTTGGCTAGAAGTGTTTGCATGCTTGTGTAGAACATGTTTCTGACCAAAACGACCGTTCTAACCCATTTTCAAATGGCTTTCCAATGATCTAACAATAACAAAGCCTAAATCCCTTGAGCCTCCAGTTGTATCGAAGAGCTGAATAAACAAATATTTGCTTCAGATGAGTTCAGAAAGAGGTGGCCAGTCACCTCATGTCATGGAGTGTTAGCCAAGAGATTTTTTGATTCTTGATGTCACTCAACAAAGTAGCACCACGGATGAAATTGCTATAATTGGCTATAAAAGCAAGACGTATGGGAGACAGGGGACAATTGTAATAGCAATTTTCCTATAGAACTCAGACTACTATAAAACTACATGCCATGGTTCGATGTAAGAACTGTATATATGTGCCAACTGTAATAGTATCATTACATTGAATTTAATACAAGTAGTCAGAGTATTATGGGTTCAAATGTGACAGTGACTGGGGGCAATCATAACACTTACAAAAAAAATTTTATTTGCCCATTTTATCTCCAATAAGAGCACACACCAAAATAATAACATTATTGATTTAATATGTAGTACTATTACTGAATCGTTTTCACTTTTAGATGATGATACAATCTGCCACATTCAACCAGAGCTCTAAGTGGAAAAAAGCTAAAAACAAGATAAATTGGAAAAAAAAAAAATTATATTAATATATATTATATTATATATTATATTTATTATATATAAAATATAATTTTTTATTAATGATTCAAAATAGTACAGATTGCATTTTTTATTTATGTTTTTATTTAAAAGTATAATTTTAGACAACAGAAGAAAAAAAATCTATGTTATTTCTCACAAAGTCAAACGATTATGCTTTTCCTCAGGCAGAAAGTAATCTCTTTTGGGCATATGCTGAATAAGTGTTACAATAGCCTCCGGTCTCCCATAGTCATTCGAGGGCCTGCTCATTTTTAGTTTGAGCTGCGATTAAGGCAGACCAGATGCTCCTGTGTGTGTTTTGTTTTGTTTAGTTTTTTTTTTTGAACATCAGACTATTACTAGTCTAATAGACTTCTGTGGTCATACATTAGTCACATTTCACTGATTCTGTATCACTCAGTTTGCTGTTTCACTCACCGTAGTTCAGCAGAGCATTTTGTTCAAGAAGCTCTTGCCATTGTCCAATCTCGTAAAAGTTCTGTTTGGTTTTTCTTACTTTGAACCTTCAAATGACTTTGAGAATATGGAATTATTGCCTGTAAGCACTGTTTTTTTTTTTACCCTGTGTGCCTGTGCGTTTGGACTTCACACAATGAATGTGGACATGGTACCTCACAAACAGTCAGTGTGGATATTGAAAATATCAACCCGTTCAAGGCCTCCGGAACAATGACGGAACGTCACCTGCTTCCTCAGGAGCCACGATAACTGCTTTGGCCCCTCCAGAACTCTACGCTGGCATGTTTATAACGAACTCTGATGGTTAAAACGCAATGACGTCACAGGAAATGTGCTAGCGAGGTAAGAAACGGATTTCACACTGTCATGTCTCAATCTCTTCAAGAGAAGTGACGCTGTCAAGATGATCCAAGACGTTTTGAAATGTGTCTTGACGGCTTCCGGCACCAGTTATCTTCGTATGTTTATCTTGTAAATAGAGAGTATAAAGAAACATATTGTTTTGCTTCTTTTGACACAAGTTTTGTGAAAAAGACAGAAGCTACAGCTGTTTAAACGCGCACCCTGATCAAAGAATATGCTTCTAGAGAGACTGGATATGACCCCTCATTTGGAAGATTGATATTTTTCTATCTCATTCGGTTCCTCTTCTCATTAGCATCATAGAATTTCGTTTTCTTTGTATCACATTACTGTTGACATCTGTTTGGGAATAGAAAGATTGATATCAATGCTCATTTAATGTCATATATACTTTGATTCTGCTATGTGCCCTGACCGTTGTGATCCTCTCTCTCTCTTTCTCCTCAGTTTGTATTTTCGAGACACCCAGGCAAAATAATATCTACTTGTTCAATGAGAGTGGCTTGTACTTTGCTCCGAGGCTTCATGCATGATGTATCAAGTATAGGCTTGATGTTGTTAAGTAAATGCTAATAGGGTTACCTGCCCACCACATTTCAATTCTGAGTAAGTCGCAAGAACTTTACAACCTCATAAAACGCTCCTTACAGCAAGGCATTAGCTCAATGGCAGTGTTGCAGAAAATCCATACTACTTTCTGTATCCTGAATTTGAAAAGGCAAAGTGAGAATGTTGTTCAGGGAAAACTAGAATATTTCATTCAAATTATTCTAATTGAAATTAAATAATTGTATATAATTTTCTCCATGCATTATAGACCTCCTGTTTGGGACTCTTTGCTTGGTCAGTCTTTATAAAATACTTAGCTCATACTAATTTATTCAGAACCACAAATTTTTATCAGTTTTCTGCTTTAAAATAAACAAGGAATGCGTATGAAAGCATCCGATCCTATCAACTATTTGGATGAGTTACCTTGACTAGATAATCTAAGCTCTTAAACCGTCATTCAAAGCAACAATTCTCCTCCTCCACAAAGTCGCCAAATCATGACGCCTTATGTAACTGTCTCTTCCCATTATTCTGACTATTTGCTGAGGACGCCCCTGCATCTTCTCTTCGCTTGTCATTCACATTTTGCCATTTATGTTTTTAACCCTCCTATTGTCTTGTTCATTTTTGGTAAAAACAATACATTAGAAATATGAATAAACCAAAAATATTTTGGTATTGAAATCTGGCTTTATGACAATGTCTTAACACAATTCTGATAATAATTGCTTGTATGAAAATAACTATTTAAAAAAAATCTGTTGTCGGATTTAGCACGTGCAATTTTTTTTTTCTCGTAAGGATGGATTAAATGAATCTAAAGTGACAGTACAGACATTAATAATTTTATATTTTTATGTTTCTATTAATCAACAAATTAATGAAGTAACAAATCAGACCTGGGTCCTCATTTATAAAGTGTGCGTATGCACAGATTTGATCATAGAGTGTGTGTACGCTTTAATCCACGCCAAAGCTCATATTTGTAAAAACTGTCTTTGACGTGGAAAAGTGTTTAGCGTCACGTCAGGGTCTGAGCAGAGTACTGCAGGTTTTTGAAAACGTAAGCTGTTCTTGCAGCTTGCTTTTCTAAATTATGATGATTGGTGATAATGACATTAATTAATAATGACATTAATTATGAATTGTTTACAAGGCAGAGAGCTGAAACCATTCGGTTGCGTGCAAGTTCAAGATCATTTGCGATTCATAGATTTCACATCTGAAAGAGACGCGTACGCACGTTTTCTCTTCGTATGTTCATTCTATGAATCACATGTACGCATATTCGAGAGATGATCGTAAGATAAAATTTAGGATGGTTTCTGTGCAACATTTTATAAATGAGGCCCCTGAAGACTGGAGTAATGACTGCTGGAAATTCAGTGTTGCCATCACAGGAATAAACTATACATTTAAAATAATTTAAAACAGAAAACAGTTTAAAATTGCAATAATATTTCACAATGTTACTAGTTTACTTTATTTTTGATCAAATGAATGCAGCCTAAGTGACTCAAAATCATTACAAAATTGGACAAACCACAGATTTTTGAACGGTTGTGTATACCTTTAATTTATGAATAATATTTGACCTCAAAATATTTGACTATATTTTGAAAAAAAAAGTAGTGCCTTGCACTTTCTGTGAAGCAGTGATATTTGTGAAATACAAAATAAACCTTAAAATGTACCTTTTTACACAAATTCTTTTTTATTCAGATCTGTAAACATGATACACTTTACAAGCAGAAAAACAAACAAACAAAAAACATTCTAATTAATGGGAATAATCCCTAATCAAGAATCCATTAATTTTTAATTATTATTATTATTTCAGTGCAATCAAATTTCAATTTGGCACAAGGATCATAGGTGGCCACAGTTTCATGAAACGAGGGGGTTGAATCAAACCTGTGTTCATGTTTACAAACAAGCAGGTGTTATTAAGCTGCAGAGAACGATCAAGCTAAATGCAAATTTCCAATTAATTTGTCTTTGTCTGCAAAGGATGTTCTCAAACAGCAGTAGGCGTAATTTGCTAATATTCAGAGAGACATTCTTTCCATACAAAGAATGTACCAATACAGTCCATTCACACAAATGCGAAATTAGAGCTTCAAAAGAAAAAAAAAAAAAAATATATATATATATATATATATATATATCACAGCTTCACTGTGTTTCCCTCCCGTTTGTTTGTTTTAGTCGTTCTTTTTCCCCTTGTGATTTGGGTCCCAGTGTCTTCTGGGAACACGATTTTCCTCAAGGGTAGGATTTAAAGGAACAGAAAATAGTTTTATATTTCAGTGCTGACTCTCAAATGAGTGTCTAATGCAAATATCCAGAAGGACAGGAAGAGGCCTGAGAGGAAGGAATTTCAGCTCACTGACCGTTTTCTTCTCTGCTACGCAGCCATATAAATATTGGGGCAAAAGTCTTGGTGAAAGGAGCTATATACGACACACACAAACACCTACATCTGCTCATCTGTGCAGAAATTGGAGGAGAAAAAACCCTTCGCTTATCTCCAGGCCTGCACATGGCTGAGAGGTAGCGCTGTTGTCAGTGTGTGGGGGGGTTGGCCCATGGGGCTAACATCTGCTGCTATTGTGGACTTGGCTCTGTCACCATACTTATTCTCTGTCTACTAAATCTGCCACATTCAACCAGAGCTCTAGCCCACAAACTATCTACACATCAAGTGTCGTAGTTTAGCAAGTGAATGTTGGACAGAACGGCCGGGCGTGAAAACAGGGCCAAAGAGCCAAAGGATCTGTTCCAAAATCCAGTGAGTTGCCTCGCCACCTACGTAGACAGCATCCTAACCAGCATGAATCAACAGAAGAAGCCAATTTGAAATGCTCTACATAGAAATGTCCACATTGTCCACACGTTAGCATGTTGTTAAGCTAACAACACAGTATTTTAGTTAACATAAAGACACAGCGCACTAATTTGGGGTAAAATAGTCTCTAACTAGTCTAAACTTGACTTGTTATAAGCTACTCATAAAAAAAGCCTACACTACATAATACTAACACAAATCTGAAACTTTATTGAACCAGTTCACTTAAGTGAATCATCTTAGTGAACAGATTCATTCCAATGAATCAGAATGATTAAAATTCAAATAATCAAATACTGTCCATATAACCAAGTGATCTCTATTATTAAAAAAAAACAGGATGGGAGGATTTTTTTTTAAAAAACACTATTCTTTTTAAACAGTTTTTTCAAATTAACCATCTGATTGAGCAGATTCACATAAATTAAGCTGATTTCCCAACTCTATGGTATGAGCACACAAGCAAAGTGATATAGCCAAGTAAAAAACATAATGATCACTAAATAAAACGAAAATGGATTTAAATTGTATTTATTTATTTATTTATTATTATTTTAGGTAAGTTGATCGCAATGCATTGTGGGATTGTCTTCTATGCAAAGAAGGCCTGTGAATCTGCTGTTTTGAATAGAATTGGCCAAAAGTAGATATTTTAGAAGGTAGCTTAATCATGCTGCCTACCTTTTGGAACACTTTTAAATGGGGAATATGCCAATAATGCCTTAAAATGCTGCCTACGTAGGCAGCGCACTATGTTTTGGAACAGAGACGCAATTTCCTCTGAAATGCTAAAAAAGGCATTCATTACTAATATAAAATTGGTCATAATGCAGCTCTGTGGGACAAAACACACTCCGACCTGAACGTATTATAATCAATGAACAGGAAATAACAAAAATTAGGCAGGGAAAATGCGAACAGGATGGAGGGATGGAAGTACGGTCTGTTCAGTGTGTCCTGCTGAGATCATATATTTTTCATGAGCCCATGTTTTCTGGGGTCTTTTTATCATTGAACATTTCTTGAAATGTAAATGTTTCATTGTTTGATTGACTGACAGAACTTGAACTGAATGTACACCCATCTCAAACAGCCCTGTTTTTGTATGTGACCGTTTCAGTATTGCATCGAAAGCTTATAGCTTTATGTACTTCATACTGATTTTGAGTTGCAGTTATAGTGCTCTTGTGCTTTTTGAGTGTCATCTGCCGGAAAAAGCATCTGATATAGACGGGCGTTTGATTTGTATTTTGACTGGTATACAGTATAGGCCTACTTGTCACAGTAGCTCTCATGTATCTGTTTTCACTGTTACCTGAAGCCTTGATGTATCAACAGCAAAAAAAAACGCCTTTGTTAAAATGACGTCTGTTAGCTGGCTGTCTGCAAACCCATCCAGCATGTTCAAGGTTCCTCAGCATAACATTTTGAGTCGGATGTTTTGTTCCATTTGTAAAGCAGAGCCGCTTTGTTGGAAAGGAGATGAGACCTCAAACGCCGTTCTTTGAATTGAAATAGAGTTTTATACAAGAGCTATAGGAACAGCCATGACATCACTGCTAATTGTGTAGATATCAACGATCTGGCCACAATGATTTATGGAGAAGTCAAACTAATGATTCAAGTGAATTTTGGCTTTTTGGTTCTGATTCATTTCCCTCCACTCAATCTATTAATGGATTGCATAGGGCAAAAACACAGTGAAAAGCAATATTGTCTCTCATTTGTATTCTCCCCCTGTGTTTTAACCTTCCACTTCATCCTATGTAGGCCCATTAACTTCCATGAAAATCATGTTTCTCTGCCTTTGCCTGGTCTCAGGCTATGGGTTATTGTTTTTCTGTGGGATGTAAATATGCATTGTTATAACCCTTCTGTTAGTTTGCTGTTGTTTTTTTTCGTCTGTACGCAGACTGAAAACAGTTTTGTGAAGACCTGCTCCAAATGCAAAAATGTGGCTCTTCTTTGAGTATATTATTGTCAGAAAAAAAATGTTTTGTAAAAATTTTGATGATGAGATCAGAAATAAAGTAATTTAACGATCTAATGTTCTGGACGGTCCTTTTGTTTGTTTGTTTTTGTCACTTTGAATGTCACTTGTATGTTTGCAAGTTTTGTTTTTTTTCTGGACAAACTAGGGCTTTCAGAATGAACACATTAAATATATTTAATGTTGTTTTTCAGTTGTTATACATTCATTTAATTTTTATTTGTAATTATTATAGTTTTATTTTCTTTTGTGTGATTTCTACGTTATTCTAGGTTATTGAACTGAACTGACTCTATACAGAATAATAAATAAAATATTAAATATAAAAGTAATTATGAAAAGTGCAATAAAATTTTGAAAAAAAACCAAAACAAAATATAATCACTAATTATTTTATTTATTATGTAAAATGTATTATTATTATTATTATGTGAATTTTATATTAATGAACCACCTAAATAATTACATATTTAATTACTAATTAGTGAATAATTGTGAATTTTATCTTAATTATATTCCATGTAATTCTAATATATACTAAATAGTGCATTTTAATTTTAATTTAATTGACAGCCTTATGAAAAAAAAAATCTTTTAAAAAAAATCGAAAAGGGTTTTATCTGAACTACAAGATTTTGAAACTGAAATTTTGTGCCAGCAATTTCCATCATCACAGAATGTTCCCTCATTTCATATGGCGGGCCAGGTCTTTTCAATCCTTTTTTGAATCGGTGCAAAAGTGATACAGTATCAGAGGTCAGGACATTGTTCTCTTGTTCCCTCCTTCATTTCCTGTCCCCTTCGAAGAAGAAAGCTGCCATTCTAAATGTCCTCATCTGCCCTGTGCTGAAATGGTGGGATGAGACATTTTATGTCCAGCTTGCAGGGCCAAAAAAGTCCAGTGGAAAACCTCTTCAGCTGAACGGTTAGGCACCCCGCTGGGGCATTTAAACATGAACTGGGCCCGAGAGAAGCTTTAAGCTGCTTATGTAGTAGTGCATTTCTTCTTCTTTGCTCGATTAGCTCAATCAGCACTACAATAAATGTTATCATTTCATGTTACCAGATGAGACCAATGACTTATGCTGCAGTGTGGGGGAAGCTTCTTTGAAACTACTTTCGAAACTGCTTCTGAGCTACCCTTTTGAATTTTTTTTAACTATAGCCTACTATATACTGTAATACGGAAATGTGATGCATTTTTGAGCCAGTTCATTTAAAAGAAACATCTATGTGAAGAAAAAGATTGTATGAAATGAATATGAGTTCCCAGCTCAATGATAACAGCACAGAAGCAAATTGTATAATCAAGTAGAAAACATATTGATCACTGTAAAAGAAAAAGTTTGAAGGTTTTAAAGGGGTCATATGACGTTGCTAAAAAGAACATTATTTTGTGTATTTGGTGTAAGGCAATGTTTACGCGGTTTAAGGCTCAAAAAAATATTTTCAAACATTATTTTCCACATACCGTATTATTGTTGCTCCTCTCTGCCCCGTCTTTCTGAAACGCGTTGAGTTTGACAAAGCTCATCATTCAAAAAAGCACAGTGTGCTCTGATTGGCCAGCTATCCCGTGCATTGTGATTGGCTGAATGCCTCAAGCGTGTGACAGAAATGTTATGCCCCTTACCATATTCGGAAACACACAGTGTCTCCACGACAGAGAATAAAAGTTACGCCTTCTTTCTTTGGGTATACATTTGGGAGGTGTTATACAAATCGTCCAACACATTGACGTAGATACGTTTTAGGAAGGCTTGGTTGAGTCTTAACTTTTAGAAAGAATATCTCTTTGGGTTTGACACTTCCAAGATCCGTAATCTTTGCGACTTTACGGATCTTCTATACAGTATGCACGAACAGCTTGTAACACTCCAAAGACAAAGGAAAACATTAAATCATGTAATATGACCCCTTTATGAATCAATATATATGAACGAATGATAATGAATAAATGAATCTTTTTTTAACCATTTCAGGTAAATGAACCATCTGAATGAACAGATTTACTCAAATGAATCAGATTTCCCAACTTTATTAATGGGTCACATATACAGATTTATATGACTAAGTAGAAAACATAGTGATCTCTATTAAAACACACACAGAGAAGAGTTTAAATGAATCTAAGAATCTTTTTTTTAACCAGTTTATGTAACTGAAAAATCAAATGAATCAGATTCCTAAACATTATGAGAGGGGCACTCAAGCAAATATGTCAACAAGATTCAAGGGTTGTATGAAGCTTTTGTGAACCATAAATGACCCATCTGAATGAGCAAATTCAAACAAAAAATGTGCATATACAAATTGACTGTTGTGTATAGTGAACTCAAATGGGGTGTTTGTGAACAAATCAGGAGCCAGGAGCGAAGACCATGTGACTGCAAGTCCATATCAAGTGCATCATTTAGGCCTTTTCCAGATGACCTATTCTAGGTGAGCACATTTCATTGCTATCCCAGTTTGTACAGGCGATAAAGCATTAAAGTGTGACAAAAAAACACATTGCAACTTGATGGACATAATAGACAAAGTTTTGCTACTGGCATGCTCCTATAAACAGTGTTGCTACTTTTTGTTAGCTACTTCCAAAAGGTACTTTTGTTTGCATTTCCAAGAAAGAAACTGAGGCTTTAAAATCTTGCATTTTAATGCAACTTAAATCCTTAAAGAGGTATTGATGAATGGATATGGCCTCAAATCAGGTTCCCTTTAAGTAAAGCTGTAGAATCCAATACTTGAAACACTGCAGAAATACTAAACTGACTCACCCATTTTCTCCACTACAGATGTTTGCCAGTGGCGTTTTCTGCATGAGCAAGAGGTCAGTGGCTTCATAATTATTCTGCGTGTGTTTTCGCCCGTGCCCTTTAAAGCTGCATCGTTGCCAGGTTCTTCTAAAGGTTTTGTGTAATAGAGGCCATCTGATAGTGAATGACTGGGAAAACAGACACTGTCAAGAAGGAATCCAGAGGTCAACATTTTCTGATGCCCGGTTACAGATTTTCTGTTGGAAACATACATAGTTGTTAAACTTAATAATGGTTGCGAGACAAAGCAGGATGGAGGAGCTTCATTTAACAGCCCGGAGCATCAGCAGAAGAGGGTGTTTGGAAGCCAAAATGACCTTTTTGTGAACTTTAATAGTGGAGAGGAGTAGGAGTTGCACACACATGAAAGCATTCTGGGAAAGTTTTCTGCTGTTGTAAGGGGTTATTTTTTCTCTCTCCTCATAACGCATAACAATGTTTACCTAAAGTAAACAGGCTTTTCGTAGTATCCCTGGAGAATTTGTGGTGGTAAATAATGCAGTCTTTCTTTATTCCTACCAGCATGAGCTCTTAACATTCTACATAATGGATTATGATTTCAAACAGATGCAATAACAATACAAGTGGGGCCAGTTTCACTTTTGATATATATAAAAGAGGACATCAGAATATCAATTATTTGCTGCTTTGGTTGAGGTAAACAAGCAGACCATTACTCCACAGCTAAAACGCTGCATTTCATATACATTATGTGTAAAATCATGACGTTCTACTGAATAAACACCTGTTTTGTTTGGAGGTGAATGTTGTCTAAAAAATGTCAGAAAATTAGAGGCATACAAATGGTAAAACTTATTTAATTGTACATATTTATAAAAATTTATACATATAAACATATTCACAATATGTATTACTTTATTATATCTGTTCTTTATACATGAAAATAAAACAATTAAAGTGTGTGTGTAGCTGTTTTTTTAATATATATATACACAGTGGGGAAAAAACATTTTTGATCCCCTTGAAAAGATATACTATATATATTATATATATTTAGCTCCTTACATGTATAAAAGACACCTGGGAGCCAGAAATCTTGCTGATTGATAGGGGATCAAATACTTATTTGACTCATTAAAATGCAAATCAATTTATAACTTTTTTAAATTTTCTGGATTTTTTTGTTATTCTGTCTCTCACTGTTAAAATAAACCTACCATTAAAATTACAGACTGCTAATTTCTTTGTCAGTGGGCAAACGTACAAAATCAGCAGGTGATCAAATTATTTTTTTCCCCACTATATATTCGCAAAACAGTCTGAATTACGAATATAATGGCGTTAATTGGAAGACTAGTTTAAAAAAGTAAGTAAAGCATTTTGTTAGGTTATAATAAGACTTAAAATGGCCTTAAAATCTGATATGTGGGAGTTTTTAGTGAGTAAGCAGCTTGGTCTCCACGTCTGTGACCAGTATTTACCAAGCTTTGATGAGTGATGATCCGAAAAATTTAAAAAAAGTTAACTATTAAAAAGAATAGCTGAACAAAATTTCCCACAATTGTTGCTGCCTTCATTTATTATTTTGGATTAAATATAAAATACTTAAAAATACTAAATTGATGAGATTCTTGGCTTTAATAAATAGAACACTGAATACATTGTTAATGTAAAAAAAAAAGGTATATATAGTGTGTGTGTGTGTATATATATATACATATATATTTAGTATCTCACAATTCGCCAATCAATTTAGTATATCTTTTCAAGGGACAATACTATAGAAGTGAAACTTGGATATATTTTGGAGTAGTCAATGTGCAACTTGTATATCAGTAAAGATTTACTGTCATCTGAAAATAACTCAACATACAGCCATTATTGTCAAAAAAAGCTGGCAACAATACTGAGTACACCCTAAGTGATAACAGCTATACATTGTTTAACCATGCAAAGCCACATGTCCTATTCATCATGTGGATGTTTTTGTCTGCTTGACAGGACCATACAAATTTGTGTATCTTGTGTGGCGAGCCGCCAGGGAGTGGATCATCGTCGCCCTGGAAACGCCGCTCTCCCAATCACCTCCAAGCACCGACACCTGAGCTTAATGAGCGGCACACCTGCCGCTCATCACAGCCACCCTTTAAAACACGGAGAGAAAACACACTGGAGAGGTTGGTTGGAGGCTCCATGAGGGACCGAACTAACGCGTGTTTTCGCTCCCCTTACAAGATTTTTATTCGTCACATACGCAATTATACAGAGTATAACCAGCCGTGAAATGTGAGTCAGGTCCGCTCCAAGGACACTGCAATTGTATAGACAAATATTAAGAAAAAGAAAAAAAAAAAATAATAATAAAATAAAAGATAAAAAAATATAAATGTGCAGGTCAGTATGTTGTTGACATAAATAGTAATATAACAGGGATGTGCAAAAGAATGTGCAAAAAAGTTGTACAGGGTATTTAAATAGCAGCATATGAGGTAGAAAAAATGATGAATAGCTTATTGATATGGTGATATTTACATGGAGTCAAGTGATGTTATGACACAGAGTTAGCGTTTAGTAGCCTGATGGCCTGGGGGAAGAAGCTCTTCCTAAGTCTCCCAGTTTTTGCCATCAGGCTACGGAAGTGCTTACCAGATGGAAGCAAAGTGAATAGTGGAAGCAAAGTGAACAGAGACAGACTGAGACCCCGGCGAGCTTCACTTATCACAGACACCTTGCTGCTCAAGCCACACTGCACCATCACCACACGTCGTCACTGCACTTTAACGTTTGTGTGAATAAATCACCCTCCGGGGTTAATTCAGCTACAACTGTGTCTGTGCTCTCATTCACCCCCCTACACTTGTTTTAGAGCAGTTAAAATTTGGTTCTTTGAGTACAATTATCTTATACTGACCACTGGATGTTCAACATGGCACCTCATGGCAAAGAACTCTCTGAGGATTTGAGAATTAGAATTGTTGCTCTCCACAAAAATGGCCTAGGCTATAAGAAGTTCGGTAACAGCCTGGAACTGAGTTACAGTACAGTGGGCAGTGTCATACAGAGGTTTTCCAAGATGAGTTTCACTCAGAACAGGCCTTGCAAGGGTCGATCAAAGATGTTGAGTCCTTGTGCTGTGCGTCAGATGCAGAAGCTGGCTTCGAAAAACAGACGCATGAGTGCTGCCAGCATTGCTTTAGACGTTGCAGAAGTGGAAGGTCAGCTTGTCAGTGCTCAGACCATACGCCACACACTGCAACAAGTCAGTTTGCATGGCCGTCATCCCAGAAGGAAGCCTCTCCTGAAGCTGGCTCACAAAAAAATTCTGCAAACACTTTGCTGAAGACAACCTGGCCAAGAGCATGAATTACTGGAACCATGTCCTGTGGTCTGATGAGTCTAATGTAAACTTGTTTGACTCAGATGGTGTCCAGCATGTGTGGCGACACCCTGGTGAGGAGTACCAAAAAAATTGTGCCTTGCCTACAGTCAAGCATGGTGGTGGTAGCATCATAGTCTGGGGCTGCATGACTACTGCTGGTACTGGGGAGCTGCGGTTTATTGAGGGAAACATGGATTCCAACATGTACTGTGACATTCTGAAGCAGAAGATGATGCCCTCCCTTCAGAAACTGTTTTCCAACATAACCACCCCAAACACAGCGCCAAGATGACAACTGCCTTGCTGCTGAAGGTGAAGGTGAAGGTGATGGAGTGGCCAAGTATATCTCCAGACCTGAACCCTATTGAGCACATGTGGGTCATCCTGAAGCAGAAGGTGGAGAAACACTACGTGTCTAACATCCAGCAGCTCTGTGATGTCATTATGGAGGAGTGGAAGAGGATGCCAGCAACAGCCTGTGCAGCTCTGGTGAATTCCATGCCCAAGAGGATTAAGGCAGTGCTAGATAACAATGGTGCCCCTACAAAATATTGACATTTTGGACACAGTTTTGATATCACTTAGGGTGTACTAATTTTTGTTGCCAGTTATTTGGACACTAATGGTTATATGTTGAGTTATATTTAGAGGACAGTAAATTTGTACTTCTATACAAGCTGCCCATTGACTACTCTAAAATAAATCAAAATTTCATTTGTGCAGTATTGTCCCTTGAGAAATTATACCAAGATTTTTGCTGAAATGTGAGGGGTGTACTCACTTTTGTGAGATACTGTATAAATCTATATATGTAGTTTTGTTTACTGTGTGGAGACGTGCTGATATCGCGTTTGGTCTCGTTCTGTCTTGCATATCTTGTCAGTGTCTGCGCTTGCTTGGCCATTTGTTGTGGAAAAAATAAGGAAAGTGTGTCCAGCTAATTTCAATTAGTATTTTGTTAGATGGGTATAAAAAAGCTTAGTTTACTGCGGCAGCCGTCACGTGAAGGCCTTCTTGTGTAATGACCGAAGAGTGTAAAGACCATCGACTCTACCGTGCCACTCCACCGGGCTGGGACACCGGCAAAGGATATAAGTATTGCTTTTGATTTCTCCTCTTTTCTGCTACTTGTTTCAGTTTTTATAACCATTTCTTACTATGTGTAAGTAAGTTGTTGTTTTTAGCATATGTGTTTGGCAGTGTTATTTCTTAGGATTGCTGATAAACTATACTGTGTGATTTGTATTTGTTATCTATTAAAATTTTAGTTAAATAATGTCTGAATTATGTCTGTACAGATCTTTTATTAAGTTTTGATTTAATTTGAGTTATTTTAATACTTCAAAAAACTAACTGGAATTTATATATATATATATATATATATATATATATTGAATTTATGGATGTGTGTGTATATGTATGTATGTATGTGTGTGTGGTACATATACATATATCCAGTTGTTGTTGTTGTTTTTTTGGTGTTTGACTTAGTGTTATGTTAGAATCATTATTATGCTCATACCTTTTGTTCTTTAATATTTTGAATTGTTTTTAGATTTATTTTTTGTTTTTCATTTAAATGTTAAGTTTTTAAATTTTGTTGTATGCATTTGTCATTTTTATTTAATTTCTTTATTTTTAATGTGTATAGGTAGTATTTATAAAGTTTTAGCTTTTAGTGTTGGATCTGTTTTTAATTGTTTTAATACTACAATTGATTGCTTCTGTTGTCCTCATTTGTAAGTCGCTTTGGATAAAAACGTCTGCTAAATGACTAAATAAATAAATAAAATATAGTGTGAGTAATTCTTATTTATCCAAGAAAATGTGACTTGGACATGAATTTACATTTGATTAAAAAAAATAAAAATTGAAGCCTCCTAACCACTTTTTCTTCCATTTCATTTCACGCACACCACTTATTTATAGGCCTATTCCAGTATGGGGTCCTCAAGAGGGGGTTGTATGAAAAATATTAAATGATGTTTATCTGAAAGTGTGTGTTTTATCAAATATCATGATTTATTAATAAATATCATTTATGTTTTAGGAGTTTTTTCCCATGCATGTTGTTAGGTGATTTGCTTATTGATGTTAAATATTTAAACCTAAAATTTGCTTGTGTGTTTGTTTCTTTTATTCAGTTAAATGCTATTTACTTAGGAATTTTGTTACCTAATACAACATCATTAATTAACATGAAATCAAATTTGACCTTTTGGGGCCGGTTTGTACAAACCTCTATTTGGATTTAATGTGAATGCAGCAACTAAGAGTGAATCTGCTTTCATATTCATCTCAATTCTGCCTCTTGTCTCTGTTTCTTCTGTGCTCAGGGAAGGTAATAGAATGACATTTAAAAGAGTGTAATGACAGAAGCATTGCCCCCAGTCACAGCTGCAGAGAGCCCCCAAACGCTCTGGAGATGGACTAATTTATCAGCATAATAGGGCAAATTTATCAAGACACATTGGTCCCAGCAGGGCATGGACTTCACTGGTAGGGGTCTAATGACTCAGGGAAAAAAATAATCACCAACGCAGCATGCAGACGGCCATAGGGAGACTACAGTCCCTTGCACCATTGGTCATAGATGTTGTCGGCTGTCTGAAGTGGAGTCTCAAGCACCGAGAGAAGAGATCTCTTTTCTTCATATGAATTATTGGAAAAACATTGAGGGGCTTCTGTTTAAGAGAGCAATCTCCTTTAAGAATATGCCACCACTTCTCAACAACTTCACCATGTCCATCACAATAACAGTGGTTCAGCTATAGAAGACTTCATTTTTCTGTAACAAATGAATTTTTAAAGGGATAGGTCACCCCATAAAAATGATATTTCTGTTATCATTTACTCATGCTCATGTTGGTCCAAATCTGTGTGACTTTCTTCCTTCTGTAGAACAAAAAAGAAGATATTTTAAATAAGAAATTGTTGAATAAAGTCGTTATTTTTGTTTTCGTTGCACACAAAAAGCATTCTCGTTGCTTCGTAAAATTAAGGTTGAACTACTGATGTCACATGGACTATTTTAACAATGTCCTTACTACCTTTTTGTGTCTTGAATGTCGTTGTTGCGCTGCTGTCTATGGAGGGTAAGAAAGCTCTTGGATTTCATCAAAAATATCTTAATTTGGGTTCCAAAGATGAACAAAGGTCTTACGGGGTTGGAACGACATGAGGGTGAGTAATTAATGACAGAATTTAAATTTTTGGTTGCACTATTCTTTTAAATCTTGCTAACAAATTAAATGTCTTGTTCATAATTGAACATAAATGCAAATAATATGTTATGTGTAATATGTCATAATGCATTGGTCTCAGCTAGTACGAAACAAGAAGTATATTGTTTCACCTGCAAAACAAACTACTGTTTGTATTTGTATATCAAAACCTTAAAGTGCACACAGGAGGTGTTCTATTCAAAATGTGAAAAACTACTTTGCAAAATGTACTCCAAAACTTACCATAATGGATTTATTCCCATTATAATTCTAGTATATGGAAACATCATTGGAGTATATGTTTCACAATAGGGTGCTGCTAGCCTGCAAAATGGGTTCATATTCCTTGGCAGTAACATACGCATTCAAAGCAATACAAACTAATGGCACCCATGTGCAAGCAACAGTTGGCAATGAAGTTTTAGACTAAAAGCATTTCTCTTGATGTAACGCTATCAGGATAGTTTGAAAACTCACCAACTGCATTACTTTGTCTAGATGTTTTGTGCAACTCGCAGCAGGTTATTTGTGTTTATTTGATGGTCTCGGATATAAAGGTTTTCAAATGTCAGGTCTGCCATAAATTACAGCTTTGGGAAGCTTGTTCAGATTGGATAATCATACTGTTTCAATTTAACAGTAATTTTTCAAAGCTTTATTTTCTTTTCTTTTTTTTAAACACAACCAATTAGCACATCTATGTGGCCATCTGCCTGTTGCTTACAATTGTTTTTGCTCTTTGCCAATACAGTTTGTCCATATTAGGCATGAACTGCCATTATATATGAGACCGTTCCCTTTGACACATCAAATAACTTCCCGGTTTTGGTGACCAATGGACCTGCAATTGCTCTGGCAATTTAACCTCTGAGACACATGGCTATTTTATGTTGCTTTGAAAATTCACACATCAGAAATCTAATTGTTGGACTCTTTTACATCTGACACATCCTGCTATTACAATCAATCTAATATTACTCAACTTTATAACTGCATGTGTAATTGTGCTTCAATTCCTTCAAGGTTCAACTTTTCAAAGAACATTACAGTGGTGAAAATTGCCTTTGCTAGGTTTGTGTCCGCTTCAACATTAGTTGAAAAAATACAAAAACTTACCTAAAGAGTTCTTCACTTCAATGGCAGATAAAAGTAGTGAAATTCCTTCTTTTGTTATCGCTGAAATTTTATTGCAGCACACTATTTTCAGTGTAAACTTGTTAACTTCAAAGCTGGTAGTGTCTTTTAAGGCACTGTGACAGCGGAGAGCTTTGCGTGAATTCCAGATTCTATTATTCTATTAATTTTTATGAAGTAATTGTAATTCAGTATTTTTTTCTGTCTTGTAGTTAAGTCAGATCACATACTCCAGCAGCTGTTTTAAGAAGCCATCTCTTGTAAAGGTTCTCTCTCTCTCTCTTTCTCTCTCTCTCTTTCTCTCTCTCTCTCTCTCTCTCTCTCTCTCTCAGCTTTTCCTTTCCTATTTTTCCAAACTGTAATCCGTAATTCACATATTTTGCTCTCTCTCTTTCTGTGATTCATCATGGCATATTTTTAAAACTCAGAATCAAATTTTGACCAGTTCTTTCAGAAAGCTGCAGGAATTAACAGGGAACTTGAACTCGAAGCTCCCAATGCTGATCTCAAAGAAGCTGCCAAGAAGGCTCAACAAGTCCTTCAAAGATTCAACCCTTCACAGGTTTTGTTGAACACTTTTAGTAATAACTGATTTGCTTTAATGAACACGTCCTTATATTATGTGTTGATCATATCTTTCCTTATAGTCCTTCCTCTCAAATATTTTGTTTACTTTGGTCATTTTTAACACACTGTCTCAACATGTATATATTTATTTTCGTTTCAGTTGAAAGGGAAGACCAAAGGAAGGCCTGTCACCTTGTCTATTTGCACAGCATTTGATGTTACTTTAACTTTGGTTTACATACCCCATGGCCCCGTCACGAATAACCCTCAGCAAAGTGTCATGTTGAAGTAGTAGTAATTCATACAATTTACCAAATCAGCAAATTCATATGATATTGTACAAGCGTACTCATACAAAATTCTACGACTTTTACTTCTACTGCTGTCATTGGCCTTTGCCTTAACTCTCATGCAGATTGTGCCCATTGTAAGTAGTCAGAGTGTTTATATCATAAAGTTTATTAAGTCCATTGTGTTCTTTATTAATCTTTACAAATTGGTGCTGTCTCTTCCCGTTCTAACAGTACATGATATCTGTCCACACCTTCTTTCCGTGTTGATTTTTAGTGAACACATCTGTCTAAGAAGCAAGAGTCTGGAAATGCTAGTTTTAGATTTCTCACAGATTACTCCATCAGCTCTCCACAATAACAGCCCTTCCAAAAGCTTCCACATATCTCTCTCTTGTGTTGCACATCTGCTCTCAGCCAACTTTACTGCCAACTTTACTGCATGTCTACTTGTTTTAATTTCTACTTTACAGTCAACACTCCCATCTCCCACTCCTGTCACTATATATATATATATATACGTATATATATATATATATATATATATATATATATATATATATATATATATATATATATATTGTTAACCATTTTAATTGGTCCTGCATTTAGTCACAATAGAAGCAAACAATGATTACAGGAGAATAATAATTTTTATAAATTTATTAAAATATTGTTCTTAATAATTTTTGCCTATTTGTTTATTAAAGGTAAGAAAATAATATATTTTCAACTGGAGCCTCAAAACTCCCGGTTTGTAAAATATTATTTGGCATCTGTAAACAAATTGTCTTTTTATTTTTGAATATTAGAAAATGTTTTTCTAAAGGCGTTTTATATTGTATATTTCTTAGTTACATGTTTGTTTCCATGTACCTATTAATTACTTTATCAATCAGTCATTGTTTTAAGTTGTTATATTTCACTATAACTGCTTTTTTTTCATAGTGGAACAAACTGGAGAGAGAGTGCTGTTCTGGGCAATATGTTTGTCTTGGAAAAGTTTGACATGTCAATAAACATTGGGAAATTCGTAATGTGTCTTTTTTTTTCTTTCTTTCTTTCTTTCTTTCTTTCTTTCTTTCTTTCTTTCTTTCTTTCTTTCTTTCTTTTTTTATATTATAGACATCATAGAATCACATTCAGTTTTCTTCTGATCAGAGCTCTCTTGGTTTTCTTCCTATTGCTTGTTTTTCCATGTCCCTATCATAATCTTCTTCTTCCATGACTTAAACAATTTGCAGTTGTTACCTAGCACCCTACAGTACAACTGACGAACAAAAGACATGTGACCAATTCAAATCAAATCACTTTATTGTCACAATACCATGAACACAAGTGTACATGTGGTGAAAATATTTTGTGCAAACTGCAACATGACATCATGGATGACATGTATTGAATATATATGCAACACATATATATAAGGGACTCAATACAGGTAGAGAACAACATGGTAAATATTATACTATACAGAGAGCATGAAATGAAAACAATAATAAACACAATAATCAGAGTACATATATACCTTTGCAGTGCAGTACGGTATGAATTAGTGCAAACAGATTGTCAGGGTGCAGAATAATAGTGAGCCAGAGTCCAGTTTTTGTAACTGATAGAGTGCAGTGCATAAGAGGTTGGTGGGGTGTGTGTGGTGTTACTGGTGCGAGTTCAGTTCAGTCTGATTGCCTGTGGAAAGAACATGTCTCGCAGTCTGCTGGTAAAGGTTCTGCTTGATGGTAACGGTGAGAGCAATCCATTGCTCGGGTGGCTGGAGTCTCTGACTGTCCTCCTCACACACCACCTGGTGTAGATGTCCTGGAGGGACAAAACATGTATTTAGGGTGTGGTAAATTAATAAACAATATATAATATTTTTATTTATAATTGTTGCACTGGACTTGCCATTGATTCTTGTTGGAGGTATGGGCTAGAAGAATCTTGCAGTTGTTCAGTTCTGAAGTTTTTTGAATGGGCCATAACATCTGCGCTGTCACAGTAGAGCTGTTCGTGAATGCGGTCTTCACAGCAGATACCTGATGGGTTCAGGCAGCAATGCAGCACTTGATGGCCATTGAATTGATATCTTCATCAACTGGCTTCATCCTCCTTCAAACAAACAAAATAATAAGTCAACAATAACTCTAGAGAAATAGTGTTGGTGAATTCAGGTGCAGGTGTCAGTACTCACCATATTCCGTCATATTCCTGCCCAAATTACAAAGATGATGGCACAGCTGATTTGCTCATTCTAGGAGCTATAAAAAGATGTATGTGTGAAAAACTATATCTGCTGACTTTAAGTAACTATAACTGCTGTCTTTTGAGAGATCAACATCAATGCTGTACCACACATAGCTGCATTGAATAGAGACATACCAATGGGAATGTGCAACTTTCCAGCTCTGTCTTTTCTGTTTGGGCACAAGAAGACCATGTTCATTCCTCATTCATCAGGACTGGTTTGACTGGCTTGCTGTGACTGATTTTCTTCTTTCTTGTTTTTGGTCTTCAGCTGTAAAACAAGGAAATATCTATTGACCCCATACTTAATTATTGTTTTTTATACATGAATTAAGCAGTTATAATAGTAAACTTCAAGCTCAAGTTCCCTGGCAACTCTAGCAGGAGTTCATCTGTATACAACAGATTCAGAGTCTGAGAAAAGGCCATCATGCAAACTATCAGTTTCTAGCTTACAACAGAGTATAAAAGAATAAAAGAATGTAAGTGAGTGACAGAGTAAAGGAATAGGATGAAGAGCAATAGGCAAAGAAAGGCAACATTTTGAGTAAGTTTAACAGAATGAGAGCAAAGCAGCATTAGAAAAAACTGTATTCTTCAATAGCAAGTTATATTAATATAAATTATTTTAAATATGATTACATGCTGCCGGTATTGTTGTAAGCAATTTAAAGGTCTCTTCACACCAAGGATGAGTCCACACAGCAGCTATTTAACATTCAATGATACAGAGGACCAATATCATTGGAATCTCTTCCAGAACAACTTTTTCAAGCTGATGAACAATAAAAACATTGACAACAACATACTGTAACTGCAGCATGTATAAGTGAAGTGAAGACATACTGCCAAGTATGGTGACCCATACGCAGAATTCGTGCTCTGCATTTAACCCATCCAAACGTGCACACACACAGCAGTGAACACTCACACACCGTGAACACACACCCGGAGCAGTGGGCAGCCATTTATGCTGCGGCGCCTGGGGAGCAGTTGGGGGTTCGGTGCCTTGCTCAAGGGCACCTCAGTCGTGGTATTGAGGGTGGAGAGAGCACTGGACATTCACTCCCCCCACCTACAACCCCTGCCGGTCCAAGACTCGAACCCGCAACCTTTGGATTACGAGTCCGACTCTCTAACCATTAGGCCACGACTTCCCCGTAAACAGAACAGTATCGTCTGTTGGTGTGGATGCTAAAATATTTACCATTATATTTCTTGTTCTTGCTGTGAACAGCTTTAAGTAATCTGATTTGGCCAAATTAATTGAAGATCTGATTTGTCACATGAGAATTTCCAGACTCTTGCTTCTTAGACAGATGTGTTCAATAAAAATCAACACGGAAAGAAAGGCAGACTATGCGGTGTGGACAGATATCATGTACTGTTAGAACGGGAAGAGACAGCACCAATTTGTAAAGATTAATAAAGAATACAATGGAATTAATAAACTTTATGATATAAACACACTGACTACTTACAATGGGCACAATCTGCATGAGAGTTAAGGCAAAGGCCAATGACAGCAGAAGTAAAAGTCGTAGAATTTTGTATGAGTGCGCTTGTACAATATCATATGAATTTGCTGATTTGATAAATTGTATGAATTATTACTACTTCAACATGACACTTTGTTGAGGGTTCTTTGTGACGGGGCCATGGGGTATGTAAACCAAAGCTAAAGTAACATCAAATGCTGTGCAAATAGTTAAGGTGCTCAGACCAACACAGACGTACCATTGGAAGTGTTTTCCTTTGCAGCTTTTGGTCTTCTCCGTAAACGCACAGTATGGCCAAATTCAAATCCCATGGCAGGCCTTCCTTTGGTCTTCCCTTTCAACTGATACGAAGAGAAATATATACATGTTGAGACAGTGTGTTAGAAATGACCAAAGTAAACAAAATATTTGAGAGGAAGGACTATAAGGAAAGATATGATCAACACATAATATAAGGACGTGTTCATTAAAGCAAATCAGTTATTACTAAAAGTGTTCAACAAAACCTGTGAAGGGTTGAATCTTTGAAGGACTTGTTCAGCCTCCTTGGCAGCGTCTTCGAGATCAGCATTGGGAGCTTCGAGTTCAAGTTCCCTGTTAATTCCTGCAGCTTTCTGAAAGAACTGGTCAAAATTTGATTCTGAGTTTTAAAAATATGCCATGATGAATCACAGAAAGAGAGAGAGCAAAATATGTGAATTACGGATTACAGTTTGGAAAAATAGGAAAGGAAAAGCTGAGAGAGAAAGAGAGAAAGAGAGAGAGAGAGAGAGAGAGAGAGAGAGAGAGAAAGAGAGAGAGAGAGAGAAAGAGAGAGAGAGAGAACCTTTACAAGAGATGGCTTCTTAAAACAGCTGCTGGAGTATGTGATCTGACTTAACTACAAGACAGAAAAAAATACTGAATTACAATTAATTCACAAAAACATATTAAAGGCGTAGAAAGCATTTTAGTTACTGTGCTTTAAAAACTATGGTTACGGTGGGAGAAGCATGGCATATTCTGTGGTTACTGTGCATTGACTACACATGACATGGTCGAGTGACAGTTACTATGGTAAAAATATGGTAAATGTGTGAACTTTTTACACAATCCCTTTCCCGCCATAGGCAAATTTTAAATGAATAACTTCATTCATAAACACGGAACAATGGAGTATTTTATGAGACAGTACCTGTATATGTGTCCTCATACATGTGTGCGGTGATTAAGGATGTGGATCGATGATAACAGCCTTCTCAGCTTACCAGTAGGCTCAGCAGATCCCTTCTGGTCCATATCTGTGACCTGATAACCACTGATAACGGCCATTCAGTCGACTGAGATCATTCGAAGCGGGGGAAATATAAAGCAAAAAAAGTGAATTGCTTTTGATTCTCTTTGCTTCTTGACTAATGTTGTGAGAATGAATAAATGTTTCTTTTTGCTGAACAATTAAAAGGAACAATTCACCCAAAAACGACAAATCAATTTTTTCACGGTCATGTCAGTCTGTGAAATAAAAAGAGAAACTTTTAATAATGAATTGGTTGCTCCTTTCCATACTGGAGCTTTCAAGTTTCATGAAAACACCATGAAAGTGCCATAAAAATATCATTAATTAGACTTGTGAATTATATTCCACATCTTCTGAAGCAATGTGATAGCTTTTTGTCCAAATAAAATTAAAGCTTTACCTTTAGATAAATCTATCACAACATGACGCTTTAACTCTGCACAGGGATGTATATCATCAGTAGTGAACAGCAGTATCTCGCTCCCATGGCATTTATGTTTGTTTCATAGAGGGTGTCTAAGGTTAACAGGAGCTGTGTTGGGTTGATAGACCTCATTTCAGTGATGTCCAGTTTTACAGCACTCTCACAGCTTTTGGCGGTGAGCTGAGTCTGTTATGTGCGGAGTTCAGTTTGTTTGGTTGGTGCACTGTAAAACTTTCTCAAATTAGGAATTATCTTTAATCAAATTTACTTTTATATTTCTTACTTCAATGGCAACTTGCATTTTTTTCTCTCTTGTTTTAAAAGAATAATTTACGCAAAAATGAAAATTTACTGAAAACTTACCATTTTAGATGTATATTCGTTTGTTTCTTCATCAGAACAGATTTGGAGAAATTTAACATTACATCACTTGCTCACCAGTGGATCCACTGCAGCGAATGGGTGCCGTCAGAATGAGAGTCCTAACAGCTGATAAAAGCATCACAATAATCTGTAAGTAATCCACAAGACTCCACTCCATCAATTAATGTCTTGTAACTTCAAACCATTGCTTCCAGCTACATAATATTGCATTTTCCAGTGAAAAAGTAATCTCATCTGAATCTGAAGTGAAATCACTGTTCAAGTGAAAACAGTCCAAAGCAGTTCTATAGACTTTCTATATGTCTGTATAGACTTTTCCACTAGAGAAAGTTTATTATGGTTTATGGACTCGTATTTTGGCCAGAAGTGGTGATTTAAAGTTAAAATGCCTTATTGATGGATTTGTTTCTTACAAACAAGCAGCTTTGCTCTTCACAAGATGTTAATTGATGGACTGTATTAGTGTGGATTACTTCTGGATTATTGTGATGTTTTTATCAGCTGTTTTGACTCACATTCTGATGGCACCCATTCACTACAGAGGATCCATTAGTGAACAAGTAATGTAATACTAAATTTCTCCAAATCTGTTCCAATGAAGAAACAAACACATTTACATCTTGGATGGCCTGAGGGTGATTACATTTTCAGCAAATGTTCATTTTTAGGTGAACTATTCCTTTAGACATGAATGTAACTAAATTGGTTTTATTTAAATTTAATTGATTTTGAAATGCAATGCATGATATTTTCTCTGATAACCTATCCTACATGATTGTAATGAGTTTTGTAAGTATATTTTTTAGAAAAGACAAAAATACTGAGTAATTTAGTGCAGACATGCTTTCTTTCTATAACTTTACTGTTTGTTTGTTGTGTGTTTTTCTGATTTTAATGACTTACTGGAAAGCACATTGGTCAACAGAAATTTAAATTAATTGTGCTATATAAATAAATTGTCATTGTCATTTCTTATAGGTTTAATATAGAATGTGCTGTATTCACAAAAGTCAGTGTTATTTGCCTGTCTCAGTTTCACATTCTTTATCACCATAGACAAAAATGTTTGTTTGACACATTTGATATGCAGATGCATTATGATCTAAAGACCTTTTCCTTTCCATTAAAAGTTATGAATAAAATTCCATCTTTAAGTACCTTAGTCAAAGACTCTTAATAAGCATAGAAGGTCATAATGGGCCACTATAATCTTTTTTTTTTCATAATATAAAATGACTTTGTCATTGATGGTGTAGAAGTTTAATGCAAAAAAAAAAGTGTAATTAAATGCTTATTAATGTAATTAAATGTAATTAAAAGAGTCTTTTTTTGAAAGTTTTCTAAATGAGTTGCAAGTGCGGTTACTGATGTATACATTCATTACAAGGCATGCTTTGCAAGGCTTGTCTGTGAAAAGAAAGGGAGGCAGTATGCAATAAACAATGAGCATTCATAGTAATCAAAGCACTTCATAAAAACCATAATAGCAAATGTGCTATTGCATGTACAAGATAGCTGCAGACGTGATAGGTCACTGCATGAATAGGCTGAAGCGAGGTGGAAAACACAATTGTGCCAGTGAGTGATAGTGTTTCATAGAGAGAATGTGTACTCATCTCCTGACACAGCTGTCTGTTATTTATTTAGAGGGAAGGCAGAGGTGTTTGTGTCATGCTGGTGATAACACAGAGAGAAGATGACCCCCTCCCTGCACAAAATCCAAAACATGACTCTGGTGGCTAGACTTCTGCAGCTGTTTCTCTAGCTGCCTTCATATTAAGGCAACAGGGGCCAGTTGTACCCACCGTGCGTAAATTACTTAGGCTAGGTGTGGCATAACTAAGTAAATAATCTTATTGTGTTACACATTAAAATTTTACATTAAAAATTTAATTAAACGTAAACGTAACCCAAAAGAACCCCAAATACTATAAATTTGTGACTGTTGATATTATTTATGCATAATGCAAATTACTAATGCAATTCAGCATATATTATATATATATATATATATATATATATATAGTTTATTTTTTTTCATTCCCCGGTAGAATAGTAGTAAACATACGTACACCGACAAGTCAAGCATCTCTAGAATTTCTTTCAGTATTTACCTTGGGGTGAAGTGAAGTAAATAGTGTTTGGCTGTCAGTGTTGTAATATAATGTAACATAATAAAAGATACCAATGTTTAACATATAATGGTATTTTTTCAATACTAATAATAATAATAACATTTTTCTGGTAAGTAATGTAAAATGTTTATGGTTGCTATCAACACAACAACCAAAGCGAAAGAGAGCATTTATATGAAATTCAACTGATGCGTCAAGATTAAATATTTATATTTCAGATATTCCTCTTTTATAGTTTAGTGTACTTCTCAGTTACATGGAGCCTCTAAAGAATGAGTAAAAAAATATATATATATATATAAATATATATATTTCAATACTTTTGGTTTCTTTCACAAATCTAAGTTGTTGCGATCAAACATAAAAGCATTAAAATCATAGATCTCTTTTTTTTCCTATCGCTTGGGGCTCCTTACAGTTTTCAGTTATGTTTCATTTAAAAGGATAGTTCACTCAAACTAGAATTAAAATCCAAAAACAGAGTACAGAGCTACAAACATTTTTGAACAGCTCAGATCATTTTGTCTTGAAGAATGTGGTCAGAAATATTTGAGCTCATATTGAAACCTGCAGACTTTAATATCTTGGAAAATCTGAACTTTTTTTCAGAAGAAACATCTGAGAAGCAGGAGAATTGAGCAACGCTCTCCATTTGATCTTATTGATGTCTGGGAGTAGCAAATGAGATACTGAAGCGATCTCATTTGTGATGTGGCAGTCACAGATGTGTGTTTATGGGCTATTTTACAACATGGCTCATCCGATCAGCCTCTAGAGCCGGATGCGTTTCATAAAGAACAGTATTCCAGGCATGCAATATCTGCCTGAGAATAATTGCAGGATCAGTGTCTTAATTACCATCTGTAATCAGCCGATGAAATTACAGTTCTTTGCACTCATTACCTGAAGTGTGTGTGTCACAATAGATCCCTTTGTGTGGTGTGAACACAATCCATACACTTGCTTGAGTTACATAAAAGTCGTTTTTTAAGTTTCCAAGAGAGTCTCTCAAGGCGAGACTGTTGTAAGTGCCCATTACACAAATCACTCAAGAGAAAGAGAAGCGGCCCCTCCCATAAATATCCATTCTCTTCGCTAAATTTAGTCTTTATACTGCATCAAGCTGTTAGTAAGACTGTGAAAGTCCATTACGTTTCACAAAATTGGGCTGAAGCAGCGGTTTTCATGAGGAATATTGATCCTTTTGAATGCATTCTTGAGATACGGCTCCAGTTACCCTTCATAAGACGCCACAAGTGCAAATGGCCATGCAGGAACCTAACTATGGGTTTCTGTGGATCAGAAGAAAGGGATATCAAAGAGAGCCACCCTCTAATCACCCTTCCTTGTTGCCATGGCTTTAGAGGGACTAACGTAATAAAAATTGCCCGTCACCACCTTAACACAAACATATCAACCTGTTTTCTGGGCCACAAAGAAATGATTTTCTGAGAGCAGCTATTGTTTCTTTTCACGGTAATCAATCAATGTATCAAACCGATCGTTTCTGTCAAGACCAAGTATTGTTTTGGCATCAATCATGCTTCTGAAGAAAAACGGTCAGGCGTATTGAGTCAAGAGCTAGTAATGTGGCTGAAAAGATTTTTGTTTTTGCAGAGGAGTCCTAAGAGAGATGGCTGTGAATGTGCACACAAAGCGTGTGATTATGTTGATGTACAATTATCTAGGAAATGACTGGCTTCAGGTGGAGATGCTTTTACTCTCATTATTAGAGGTAAATGGGGTGTATTTGTAGTGGGTTTTTAGCAGAATCTTTGAATTGATAAAAAAAAAAATGTAACAGGCCATTCACCTGCACTACGGGAACAACCCGCCGCTGTTTATTTTGTTAAAGTGTTAAAACATTTGTTGAGGGGAAGGTTTGGTTTTTATTCCATTTGATTTAATAATGCTTTTAGAGTTAGCGTGCCAGATGTTCTTTTAACTCGGAGGCGACTCGAGACTTCATTTTTAATCATTAGTGGCGCCTGCTAAGGCAAGCATTAGTATTTCAAACACTATTACTGCTAATATGGGTAAGGTGTTTTTCAAAATATTAAACTTAAGTGGTGCAAACATGAATGATGCTGCAAATTATATGGCTGATTTAGGGTGGATTTACTATTCGTTTTCAAAGCAAACTAATTTATGGTTTTGCACTTGGCAGACGATAAAACAGACCAAAAAATCCTAAAGAATTTAATTTTATGCAAAGACTGGATTATCATAGAGACTTGAGAGTGGGCTGTTTAGGCTGTATAGTGCTAATGCTAGTACATCCATTAAATCCTCACAGATTATTAAAAAATACAATTATTTTTTTTTAAATGATTGTTGCCCAAAAATAAAAAAAAAATGCTGAAAATACAGTCACTCTCAGGCCTCCATCAGGCCATGAGTTTGTTTCTTCATCAGAACCGATTTGGAGAAATGTAGACTTGCTGGATCAACTGTGGTGAATGGGTGCCGTCAAAATGTCCAAACAGCTGATAAAGGCATCACAATATTCCACAATTAATCCACGTGACTCCAATCCATCAATTAATGTTTTGTGAAGAGAAAAGCTTCATGTTTGTCAGAAAAAAATCTATAATTAAGAGGTTTTTAACTTCAAACCGTTGCTTCTGAATAAAATATGAGTCCTCTATCCATAATATTGCTTTCTCCAGTAAAAAAGACTTGTCTGAAACAGGAGAAAAGTATGTATACCTGTTTTATAGCTTTTCACTTCACAAGACATTAATTTATGGACAGGAGTGGTATGGATTACTTGAGGATTATCGTGATGTATATATAAGTTGTTTGGACTCTCGTTCTGACGGCACCCACTGAAGAGGATCCATTGGTGAGCAAGTGATGTATTACTAAATTTCTCCAAATCTGTTCTGGTGAAGAGGAAACATCTTGGATGACTTAAGGGTGAGTGCATTTTCAGCAAAGTGTTGAATGTACTATTTATTTAAATTAAATAAAAGCAGAGAAGGCCATAAATAAATAGTTTAGTGTATTTTTGATATTACAAAATGAATGCATTCAATTATGTAACATTACATAACATTAAAATGTTTGAATTTAATAACCAAATAAGTTATATTGTCTGAAATACTTTCAAGTTCACTGGAGATCATTCTAAACGGCCAGTGGGCGTAAGTGAAAGTTTCTGTTTATCAAGTTTCAGAAAAACATGTTACAGCTGTCATTTAATAAACATACTTTTGTTTATTCTATATGTGTTTTATGTACAACAGTGTTTTGAATCGAAATGAAGTATGGCTGGCTAATAGCATGTTAGATTACTGATAGTCGGAGCACTTGTAGATCAATTACGTGGTGAATGCTAAACTTTGCACCATGACTCATGACATAATCAAGACTGTATATTTCAAAGATCACATCAGCGGTCTTGTTGAATAAAGAGCCCTTTAGTGAAATTGCTATGACTTACATAATATAGTGGTAATGTTTTACCATTGCAGCATTTTATAACCCACTGTTTATAATTAATGTTAGAAATTTCTTAAAAATAGACCACATTTTATGCATACTCATGATGACGACAACAACAGTAATCAAATAATTTGTATTAAGGGGAAAAAAAGGGAAAGGGCTTGATTTTACAAGCACTGACCCAGCAGGCACCAGACGTCTATGCAACGTCAGGTTGACGTTGGACATGACGTCAGACAGACGTTGCATTTTGGTTGAAAATGAAAATCGGACATCAATATTTGACGTCAATTTGACGTTGATTTAATGTTGGATTTTGGTTACACAACCTAAAAACAACAAAATCTCCACGTCAGCTGTTTGCACATGACATCATTGTTGTGGCGCGAAATGCAGCAGGAGGGCAGGAAGTCATTTTTTCGCCATAGGAATCAGTAGCAGAAACTCAAGAAGTCTGTTTTTTGTATTGATTAGCAATGCTTAAATCGGTCAAACGGAGAAAACACAAGGAGATTTTATCGTGTACGAAAATGTGTTGTTCATAAGGAAGGAAAAGTCAAGAAATTGACTGAAAAACGCAGGAAAATGTGGCTTGTAAACCTGCGTCTGCGGTCGGGAGGAGCCGATCAGATAAAGCTTGTGTGTACAAATTGTTAATATAAGATATAATATTAAGATATTAATAGATAATCCAAGGCTGCCACCGCAAACATTCAGCGTGAGACACTCAGAAGTCACTCAATGCTAAACGCCACAAGTAGACACGATGTAAATAAGATATTATTTGCAGTTCAGAGAGCTTCATCGATTATAACGGAACATTGTGAGATTGCTTTTTATATAGAAGCGCTATTCACTCGCTGTCTAGGCTGTAAACAATTCAGAATTTGAATAAGTTTTGCTTTACGTGCTGCTAGGACCGACGAAAGCAGCATGTAAAGAAAGATAACAACGTGGGAGAAAAAAGCAAAGTGTAAGGAGTGACTGAAAAAAAAGAAAACGGATGACATCTCCGTAGAAGTCCGTGCTGTACTGGTTTAGGTGCTATAACAATAGAAAGGTATAAACAGAAAAACACAATGTTACATGATCTTTATGTTATAAACAGGAGCGATTTTTGGTCGTGGGTCTTGTTAGCAGCACGTAAAACAACTTTTATTTAAATTCTGATTTGATTATAGCCTAAAAAACGAGCAAATAGCGCTTCCATGTAATCACTAATGCCGTTTATCGCAATCTCACGGTTCTGACCTGCAAATAATCTTATTTACATCGTGTCTACGTGTGGCGTTTAGCACTGAGTGAATTCGGACTGGGTCACCTTGTATCTATTTATATATGTCTTTACTAATATATTATCATATCTTATATTAACAATTTGCACACACAAGCTTTATCCGATCGCTCCTCCCGACCGCAGACGCAGGTTTACAAGCCACTTTTTCCCTCCGTTTTTCAGTCAATTTCTTGACTTTTCCTTCCTTATGAACGCATTTTCGTACACGATAAAATCTCCTCGTGTTTTCTCCATTTGACCGATATTCATAAACAACACAAAAAACAGACATCTTGAGTTTCTGCTACTGATTCCTATGGAGACAAAATTACTTCCTGCCCTCCAGCTGCATTTCGCACGTCATCAGAATCACGTGTTTGCAAACAACCTATTGGACATTAATTCAATATTGACATTAGATGTTGAATTTACATTTTAATTTTGGTCACCCGACATCGCAACCGGAATTTAACCAAATATCAACGTCTTATGACGTTGTGTGCCTGTTGTGTGCCTGGAGTAACAAAAAGAAAGAAAGAAAACAAATAAACCTACTCTTTTTCATTGTGCACCATATGCTATGGGGAAAAAATACAGTAGGCTTATGACTTAGAATACCCACATTTCAACTCAGCATGAAAACAGGGAGTGACAAAAGAGGACAGGGATGTCATTTCCATATGAATGACTCTCACGTTGTAATTTCAGAAACCAAATCTTTCGACATTTGAAAGTACACTGATAAGTGCTTTCGTGATAATGGCTGAAACATGTGCAGCCCACTCTATTTAGCCCTCTGCCGTACTTTCATACTATAAGAGAGTTATCTCTCGCGCTGTGTGGTTGTGAATTGTTTTTGCACGGCCATGGTGGAACACAAATGCATGATATGCATGAGTAATATCATGTTAGCATCATTATAATTTCACAATGGAGATAATTGTTTGTTTAAACTATGTAAATATGATCTGCAGCGGGTGAAAACAGCGCATTGTTTCAACCGCATTTCCTTATCGATAAATCTCCCAGAGAGTGCTGGACAAAAATGTATTTTTCTTTCTGACTAAAAAAGTGTGATGGCTGCGTGCGGTCTGCGCCAAGAGAACCCCGGTTGCCAGGCGATAGATGAAGACGCAGAGATATGTGTCCATTTATGTCAAGAGATGTTTATTAAATTTGAAAGATAATAATGGAAGTGGTGAGAGGAAAGAAAGATAACAACGTGGGAGAAAAAAGGAAACAGAAATTACAACTGAGACTCATTTGCTGGAGGATTAATTGAGACAGAAAATGCACAGTAGAGACTTCAGAGAGATGTCAGTACGGTACATTGAGTTCAACATCTGGGTTATAGTGAAAATCCTTTTTTCTTCATAGAAACTTATTTCTTCCCATTTTCGTCATAGAAACTGATGCTTAACAACTATATATATATATATATATATATATATATATTAAAGATTTAAAGCATGTAATAGCACTAATATACAGCCAATTTTTTATATAAAATAAAAATAATGTATAAAATAAAAATAAAGATTACTGCAGTAAGTTTTACAGGAAAATATTATTTCAGGCTTTCTTCAAAATGTGTGAAAACTTTATGAAACTTTGAGAATTAATTCACAATTTCTACTAGCACATTTTGACTGACATTTTTTTCTACACCATTTCTGTGCGTGTGTGTGTGTGTGTGTTTTAAGTTACTTTATATACTTTTTTCATACACAGCCCTGCATCTTTAAAAAAACAAACAAACAAAAAAGTTCTGCTGATTTGAAGAAAATAGCCTATAATTTTACCTAATTTGATAATGCTGAGTTCAAAAATATCTACCAAAAATGTTCCATCATGTACAGTTTGCACAAAAGAAATCTGAAGATTTTTCAAATTATATATCTAAGGTCTGTTTCGGGTTTGGTTTCATGTTCATTTTTTCATGTCTTTTATTTTGAAGTTTAGTCACGGTTCCTGTTTGTATCATGCTTCCCTTGCCCTTATGTCTTCATGCTATTGGTTCCCTTGTTCATTGTGTCATGTTTTGATTGGTTGTCCTAGTCATGTGTCTTGTTTCCCATTGGTTTGTTCATGTCATGTGACTCTGATTGTTTGTTATAATAGCCATGGCGTTGCCTTTATTCCTTGTCATGTATTGAAGTTGTAACTTGCTGTCGGTGAGTCTAGTTCAGGGGTAGGTAACGTCGGTTAGGGTTGTGGAGTGCCGATGTCCTGTAGAGTTTAGCTCAAACCCTAATCAAACACACCTGAACAAGCTAATCAAGGTCTTCAGAATTTCTAGGTAGGTGAGGTTTTTTTCAGGGTTGGAGTTTAGCTCTGCAGGACACCGGCACTCCAGGACCGACGTTGCCTACCCCTGGTCTAGTTTGTTTGGTCAAGTCAAGTCTAGTCTGTTCAAGTCAAGTCTTCGTTTGGATTATGTTTGGATTACACTTTGTAAAAAAACTGCACTTGGGTTCTCACTACGCTCGCCTCAGTGGACTCCTCGTTAGAATATATTATATCATCTTTAACAGACTTATCAAAATAATGAAAGCACTCAATTCTTCAAAATATTTAAGTATTATTCTAAATGTATGATTAATCTGGCTCAGATGCAGAGAGGAATAATGGCTTTTTCTGGTGATAAGGTATAATACAAGGCATCTTGACCTTACAGATGGGGTTCAAAAGCAAAAATGCTTTAAAATTCACATAACATTTTGTGAGAAAGTATGATGTACTAGAGAAAAACAGCACAATTTTTTTTATCAGAACCCCAAAATTAGTAAGAAACGTAAGAAAATGAAGGATTTCATTCAGCAAATATGTCGATGTAATCCATGTTAAATCATTTGTTTTATATTATAATACTCATTTTATATTATACCCTCATTTTATGGATTATGGTACAAAAATTTGCACTGAATAATGTAATGTATTCCTTGTAGTATAATATTAATATTATTACACAATATTGAATCATCTTCTTTGGATTTTCATATTCTTTTATACTTCTAATCATAGTGTGCAATGGTGTGATTCATCTCAGAGCTGGCTGGTTTGGTTCATGACTAGAACTCTTTACTGAAGAATTATTTCAAAACCCTATGGAGAAAATGAATGGGAAAACTATTTCCAGAATCAAGACTGCTGTAAAGAAAAAAAGTAGGTGGTCATTGTTGCGCTGTATTGCAGAAATGTTGAGTTGAAAGGAAACATACTCTTTGAAAGTCTGTTGTATTGTGTAATAATGGAAGGAAAAAACCCTATGATCTCCCCTCGCACTCTTTGATCCACTGTGCAAGGTCTCCTTCTCTGGCCAAGTTATTTGAATAATTTTGGAAACAGAGCTTCTCTAAAGCGTGATGGATGCAAGCGTGCATTGCACAGATTGGGTGCATAAGTGTTGGATGCATTACATTGAGATTTGAATAGGGTAAGCAGCTCTGGCAAGTACAGATAATCACTTCCTGTCCTGACTCAAATCATTTATTCGTAAATTTACAAGTGTTCCAGATTAATCTTTAACCTACATTTTGGGGCAATCTTATTTTAAGGGAAATATTGCTGTAGGGACTTCTATTCATTACCAAAATGTTGACATCATATGATTTTGTTAAAGCTTTCGTAAACTTCACATACTACTTCTCATGCATATTTCATAATGCATAATTGATGTCAACTACAATATGTTGTACATTATAAATATAAATTACAAATTGCATACAAATTACTTTACATATTACATTCATGTATATAAGTATATTATTACATATTTCTTTGTATTTCTATGTATTATTTTGTTCTTTTTTACTGGGAGGGGGGGGGGGGGGGGCTACTGTAATACATTTATTAATTTCGCTGTATTTTTTTATTTTTAGTTAAACACCTTTTGTTCATTTTCATTGTATGGAATATTCTGAATGTTCATACAGCAGCTGCAAATGATATAGAAGTGTGTCAGCAGATATAAGTGTCTGCCATTTATTCTTACTGCATGTTGGCAACCTGTGGACTTCCATCAGCGACTCTTGACAAAAGAAATTAAGGTCTTGTGTCGTGTGCCGTCGCTTTGGTTCAGATATGTTAAGTGCTTGAGTGGATGTGCTTTGACACCGGAAATTAAAAAGCATGCAATCATGCCTGAAGGACTTCTGAAGAGCAATGAAAAGTGTGTAGAAGACCTCTGAAGACTCAGTTTAGAGAAATTACATCGTACATTTTACACCATGCGCTAGCTTCACGTAGCATTGGGAATTACCGAATACCGGAAAAATTTGCAATGCTAAAAATAAATTAGCATTTCTGTTCTAGAGGAAACTGAATTAAAACATATAGCTTCTGTTCTGACTCTTACAAAGACATAATTTATGGTAAAACTGACCTCCTTCTCCCTCCTTTCATTTTACATGCAATCAAGGATGCAATCAAAGCAAGAACTCATCAATTTTCATGTCTTGATTCGTGTCACACCGCTCGTAAGATGTACATCATCTATTTTGTGTCAGAAACAGAGTTAATGGATGCGGGTATGTGCTGCATATGAGAATTGCCAGTACAAACAGAACGGCGTATCTATTAGTGATTGAAGTTGTGTTTTAAAGGGCTCCAATGATAATGGCTTCTCAGAATAATAATATTGTCATGGCAATATCTATGCAAGTAAATTGTTTTGCTTACATACAATGCAGATACATACGTATATATTACATATATAGATTTCAATATGGATGAATGAAGCATCTATCTATCTATCTATCTTGATAGTTGGAGAACATTTTGTACAAACAATATATATTTTGTATTTGAAGAATATATGTAATTAAACCTCTTAAAATATATGTGATTAATACTGCATCTTATATTTACCATAGTTCTGATAACAAGTGAAAGCATTTGGGTATCAATGATGTGTAGTTTTTCCTAATATTTTGATTTATATTTTTTTATATTTTTGTTTTTCATATTAATTTTTGTTAACGTTTTAGTAAATTTTTTTGTTCTGTTTCTGTCATTTAAAAAAAAAGTTTTGTTATTTTATATATATATATATATATATATATATATAAATATCCTGCCTTGTCTCATTATATGAATATAAATATAGACATGTAAATATTTTGAAAATATATACTGTATGTGTGTGTATTTATACATACATAATAAATATACACAGAACACACACATATTATGCAAACAAAAACTTTTATTTTTTATGAGATTAATTGTTTGACAGCACTAATAAAATATATATACAACATACATATACACACACACACACATACATATACATATATATATATATATATAGAGAGAGAGATATGTATTTTTTTTTATTTCAGTTCATGTTTATTTTATTTCAAGTCATTTTTAAATGGTTTAAGCCTTATTTTTAGTTTAGTTAAGCCCAAAACACACTGCACGATTTTAGCAATCCTATAAGATCACTGCATGTCACATTATGCGACATGGATACGACGTGTGTAGACTGTTCGATGATGACACCTGTTGACTGACTCGTAGGCTACGACGCCCGTTACTACAGAAGAATCAAAACATTATCATGCGCTAGTGGTAAACAAAAAGAGCATGGTAAATCACATTTTAGTAGTAGTATTTTTTTTATGTGTGCTGAAAAAAACTTGAAGCAGCAAAAGAGGAAGGCATAAGAGCTTGAGATAAGCAGTTTTATGTTTTAGCACCATGTCGCGTTGATTTTTATTGGTTGGTCAGTAAACGTGGATCGTACCTGCGAACACACAGTGCGATGATCATGCTGAATCGTAGGCTAGCTTTGGTCACAAGACCGTGACAATGGCCGTCTTTGAACCTCACTCAATGTACGGCACAGGACCACGGATTAGGAGCCACGATTGTTTCACGATGCCAATCTTTTGTCTGGGACAGCCGAAAATCGTGCAGTGTGTTTAGGGCTTCAAGGATAGCAAGCCTGGTTGAAAACAGCACTGAAAGTAGGCTACTGAAAACATATCAATGGTAATCACTAAAACTGTCAAATTATAAAATATTTACTCAAGTTAATTTCTGAATCCATCCAATTTGTTCCCGTAACATAATAAATTAGCTCTTGGTTTTAAAGTTCCCCTGAATTTGTCAAATCATAAAACCTTAACACACTCTCCAGGCTTGTTTGTTGGATCCTGGTGAAACTTGGCACTATCTCCTCATCGCCCCAGAGCTTCACCACTTGTTGATTGGCTCTGGCTGGATCCTAAAAGCATGAGATGGATTGCAGCTCCTGTCATGCCGTACATGTACAGTATCAGTCAGGGCAGCTCATGCTGTAATGTTTAATTAGACAGAATCAACATGATTAATTTCGCTAATTAAGAGTTAAATGTATTGATAAATAAACAATGTTGACAGATTAAGGCTTTAAATGACACCTATTTCATGTTTAATTAAGCAGATGTTTGGAAATAAGCTACAGTATCTCCCTGCACACGAGGGGCTCTGTAAATTCATTACGGTACCTGCAGCGGCGGCAAGTTAAACAGTGGGCTTTTACATTTAAATGGGAAATAAGATTACTAAGAGCTACACATTAGTGAAAAGCAAATGCTAAAGCTGCCGCATTGATTTTGCCTTCGCTCAGAATCTATAAATGTATAAACTGCTATCAACTATTCTGGGGGCTCAAACTCAAATTACCTGAGAGTCAGCAGCACAGGCCATAGTCACAACAAATAAATGTTTCCACGACCATGAATTTTAACTGTTGGCCCAGTAATATGATTATTGATGCATAGATGAGCCTTTTTCAGAGCTGAATGCCTCATGTCATTCTCGGATACGGCACTGCATGTTTAGCAGAGTAATGGCGCCTGAGATGAACGGCAGTTTTCTCCTGCAGATCAGGCAGGTTGCAGTCGCAATTAATAGAGCAGCAACATCACGATCACGATCGGTCGGTTGTTTAATACATAATTTATCAGGTAAAATGCGGCCTGGATTTAATAAAGAAGCATTAAAACTTGAGGAGAATTTTTTTGTTGTTGTGACCACAAAACCAGTCACAATGGTCAATTTTTCAAAATTGAGATTTATACATCATCTGAAAATCTGGAATCTGAGGGTGCAAAAAATCTAAATACTGAGAAAATCGCCTTTAAAGTTGTCCAAATGAAGTTCTTAGCAATGCATATTACTAATCAAAAATTTATTTTGATATGTTTATGGTAGGAAATTTATAAAATATCTTCATGGAACATGATCTTTACTTTATATCCTAATGATTTTTGTCATTAAAGAAAAATCAATAATTTTGACCCATACTATGTATTGTTGGCTATTGCTACAAATATACCCATGCGACTTAGACTGTTTTTGTTTGTTTTTCTGGTCCAGGGTCACATGCTTTCAGTGAAAATAGTTGTCTCGTCTGAATCAGGAGAGAAATATGCACAGATGAAGCACTGTTTACAAGCAAAAACAGTCCAAAACAAATACTATATGTTGGTGGATTTTTATGAGAGAGAACAGGGACAGACTTTTTCACTAGAGGAAGCATTATTATGGATTATATATGGATTGGATTTAGGCCAGACGTAATAGTTTAAAAGAACATTTGTTTCTTACAAACACACAGCTTTTTGCTTCACAATATGTTATTTGATGGCCTGGAGTGGTGTGGATTACTTGTGGATTTGTGATTTGTGTTGTTTTTATTAGCTGTTGTCTCATTCTGATGGCACCCATTCACTGCAGAGGATCCTTTGGTGAATAAGTAATGTACTGCTAAATTTCTCCAAATCTGTTCTGAAGAAACACACATCTACATCTACATGGCATGAGGTTGAGTACATTGTCGACAAAATTACTATTCCTTTAGTTGAGGTCTTAATGTTGTTGATGTTAGGTAATCAATATGTTCATGTTAATTCACAGTGCATTAACTAATGTTACCAGATAAAACTTTAAAGTTTAATAATGTTTTAGATTTAAGCTTAATAATGTTTTAGATTTTAGCTTAATTTGAACTAACATTATTACATGCTATATAATTGTTCATGTTAATTAATATAGTTAATGTTAATAACTGAAATCTTATTGTAAAGTGTTACCAAACATTTATTTATATATATTGTTTTGTGTGTGTGTGTGTGTGTGTGTGTGTGTGTGTGTGTGTGCAGGGATGGGCAGTATTTCAAATGCATGTATTTAAAATACGTATTTGAAATACACTATTTTGTATTTAAATACCTTTAATCTTAGAATTTTTTTGTGTTTTCAAAATACATAAAATACTTTTTGCCAATCAACCTCTTTATTAGACTGCTGGTTGCCTATATCATCTAGCTCAAACATGCCACTTTGTGAGCTGCAGCTGTATGATGCCATCTAGAATTGGGTAATGACATTTTCTGGATTCCTGTAAGGAAATAAGGAGTAATACTGCCTTCGTGTGCTATCAAAATTTTCTACTTCCAATTTCAGAAGTCCTGATTACAAGCATGTCACATTCAAGTGCTTTGCTGTTGGAAAGAATAGGAATCGTGGAGGACACAGGTATCCTGGGAAAATCTTACTAAAGCCAAAATCTTAGATATTTAAGATATTTAATTTAAAATAAAATGTAGCATCCCATTTAGTGACAACAATATCATCATTCACAGTGCAATCTTTATAGTTAGCTTGTTGATGATTCTGGATTTTCAGTCAAATACATGCTGTTTTGCTGTGTATGAACCATATAAAATGCTTGAAATGGTTATTGCATTACTATGTGCATGATGTTAACATTAAAACAAGGTGATCTTGCTTTTGTGGGAAAAAAAGCATAACTGTCCCAGCAGGTAAAAAAAAAAGAAAAAAAAAAAGAGAGCACTAGCAAGGGGAACATAGCGTTAGCACTAGTCAGTCTTGTTTTGTTTTTTTTTTTGGTCAGATTTTGGTTTTATCAACTAGCTAGTCAAATGTGTTCATTATACTTTAAACATTACTGCTTGGTATGGTGATATAACAATATATATGTCGGCGATGATATAAAGTGTAAATCGATTGAACTTTTTCTATATCATTTATAGATCGTTGTCGTATGCAAATATATCTGTGGAGCTTTTAGTGGGCAGAAGCTATTGACACGTCTGAATATAAACATGTCAAAAATAGTAAATGAACTGTTCCGTGCTCCGGCGCGGTTAGCGATCACACTACATGTGTATGCACCCGAGCCACCTCTTCAAGCAGGCCAGGGCATGGTTAAACGAACCGCACTGGACACGGTACATGTCAGACTTGTGCAGTCACACTTGTGAAATGAACTGGACTTTGGGGGTCAATCACGCTCAAGCATGGATCAGATATCCTAGTGTGAGTACATCCTAAATCTAAATGAATAGCAGATAGCACACCACAACTTTAACCATAACAGCACAAAAAAAAAAAAAAAAATGATAAAAACATTGACAGCCAATTGGAATCATTTCTGAATGAATGAATGAATGAATGATGCATTTATATAGCGCATTTATTGTGTATTGCCGTACACCCAAAGCGCTTTACAATCATGTGGAGGGGGTCTCTCCTCAACCACCACCAGTGTGCAGCATCCACTTGGATGATGCGACGGCAGCCACAGGACAACGGCGCCAGTGCGCTCACCACACACCAGCTACAGGTGGAGAGGAGAGTGTGATAGAGCCAATCAAGTGGATGGGGATTACTAGGAGGCCATGATTGATAAGGGCCAGTGGAGGGAATTTGGCCAGGACACCGGGGTTACACCCCTACTCTTTACGAGAAGTGCCATGGGATTTTTAGTGACCACAGAGAGTCAGGACCTCGGTTTAACGTCTCATCCGAAAGACGGTGCTTTTTACAGTATAGTGTCCCCGTCACTATACCGGGGTGTTAGGACCCACACAGACCACAGGGTGAGCACCCCCTGCTGGCCTCACTAACACCTCTTCCAACAGCAACCTTCTGCTTTAAAGAGCTTGAGCATTGTTTTTTTTTTTAAGTTACATGTGGCCAAGTATGGTGACCCATACTCAGAATTTGTGCTCTGCATTTAACCCATCCAAGTGCACACACACATAGTAGTGAACACACACCTGGAGCAGTAAGCAGCCAATGCTGTGGCGCCCGGGGAGCAGTTGGGGGTTCGGTGCCTTGCTCAAGGGTCTCATCTCAGTTGTGGTATTGAAGGTGGAGAGAGCACTAGTTATTCACTCACCCCATGACAATTCCTGCCAGACCCGAGACTCGAACCCGCAACCTCAGGTTACAAGTCCGACGCTCTATCCATTAAGTTCATTCAAGTTCATTTATTTATCAAGCACATTTAAAAACAGCCACAAGACTGACCAAAGTACTGTACATTAAAATCAAACCATAAACACATAAAACAGAGAAAATACAACATATAAATTAAAAACCAAAAAGGAATGACAAATAGACATTCTTAAAACAGAGTAATAATCCAAACCATAATACAGTGTAATAAGAAAGGGATATTTGTAGGCCAGATCAAACAAATGTGTTTTTAAAAGTGACTTGAAAACGGATAGGGAAGATGCCACTCTAATCTCAGGCGGCAAATTGTTCCATAACCGAGGCCCGACCACAGAGAAAGCTCGATCCCCTCTATGTTTAAGTCTGGACAGAGGGACTAAAAGGAGATTCTGATCACTGGATCTTAGACTTCCAGTGGGAGTATGAAAATGCAACAGCTCTGAAAGATAGCTAGGGGCTTGGTTATGTAAAGATTTGTACACCAATAAGAGAATTTTAAAAATCGATTCTAAATTGAATAGGCAGCCAGTGGAGGGCCCTCAGTATAGGGGTGATGTGATCATATTTGCCACTATTTTGTATAAATCTAGCAGCAGCGTTTTGAACCAACTGTAGGCAAGTGATTTGTGATTTTGAAATACCGTAAAATAGTGAGTTGCAGCAATCCAAACGTGAGGTAATAAAGGCGTGGACAACAGTGTCTAACATTGCGGCATTTAAAAAGTGTTTGATTTTTAGACAGCAAGCGTAGTTGCTAAAACTGGAACCAATTACAGAAGAGAAGAGGTCACGACTGCCCCTTAAAGTGCCTTTTAAAGTGACAGATGACAACTGCATTGTATACTTAGAATACACTAATATAGTTATCTTTATAATTATCGTTCTTGGTGTAAACGGGCCTTAATAGTGTTTCTTCACTGAATGGCCAATTTCAAAAGTATTTTGTGAATTTTCAAAATAGAAAATACTGTATTTGTATAAATGATTTTGTATTTTTATTTTAAATACATTTGATGTATTTGTGCCCATCTCTGTCTGTGTGTGCGTGTGTGTGCGTGCGTGTGTGTCACTGTCTTGATGGTTTGGATTAACCCCTCCATTGCTGTATCCCTTAAAACCAACCTGCCAGAGGGTTACTGTAAATGCATGTGTCCGCTGTGCACCGTTCTCCTGATGCCATTGGGGTGGCGCTTGCACTGATGGCTTGGGCCTGCCATCACTGCTTTTAGCTATATTCTAGATTTGGGACCCAAAGTCTCAGTTTGTCATCAAAAGTCATTATGAAGAGCTCTCGGCCATGAAGACTGTTAGTTCGGATAAATAAAGCATTTTATTGTTCAAAGTGTGCCATTTAAAAGCAAATGAGTTTTTCCAAGGTGGATTTATTCACGTTAATCCTTCTGCACCATAATAATGTTGCAGTTTTATTAACCTCAGCTAGAAAATCAGAACATTTCAAAGCATCATTTTAGATCTCCCCAACTGTCATGCTTTTTGCGTTATGTTCCTCAGGGATTCATCATTTTTTAGGCCGAGAAACATGATCAAAGAAGTGGGTCGGTCAGGTTCACCATTCATATTTCAAGAGAAATGTTTTTGTACCACCTTCAAAGTTACATTTTAATCAGCATATGCTAGACTGAACTGATAAGCCGTGTTTTTGCACATCACAGCCAGCAACAATTACCACTCTGGGAATTTATGTTCTGCTCACTAGGAGCCTTTGAGAAACTACTGTATATTGTCTCTTATTTCATATTATGGCACTGATTGGCTAATTATCTCCAATTATCTGTATTGTTTTTCAGCAGGCAAAAAACATAAAGGCTTCTTTCTTTACAAAAAAAGTCACTGCCAAATTGGTGAAAATCTGTCGTGCTGTGCTTCTTGCTAGACCAGGCCAACTGCATATGACTAACATTTATGTGTATCATATGTGTGTTTCAGTTTATTTTCAGAAACTTCCTCAGAAAAGGGATTCTTCCAGAGGGCATGATGGGATAGCTTTTAATAAGCCAGCTGTTAGGCTATGACAGTAAGTGATCCAGTCATTGAAATGCTAAAATAAATCTTCCCTCATTATTTGAATACACCGTAGCCCTCAAGCACAGATCAGGAGAGTGGGGTAAGATGTGTCAGTGGGTAATTTAGAAAACTGCACAAAGTTTATGTTACCATTTATTTCAAAAGGATCCTTTGTTTAGCTGAGAGCAAATGAGAAATGTATATTAGCATAAGTCTTTTATTTAAAAAAGAAAATGCATGTATATGTTTAAAGGCATGTTATTTTTGTGACTAAAGATGAATATATCTTCAATCTTCATTTTTTTCTAATTGGTTATGTGAACATCGCAGAAAAGAGAAAAATTAAGGTTCTCTGAACCTTTGGAAATAGTATTAATTTTTTTGTTTGTTTGTTTGTTTGTTTTTTAACTTTTAAAAACTGTAAATTATGAAAATGTTATTTCTGAATGTTCCCTGGACTTTTTTTATGTTACAGAAAAGAGAAAATATTTGGAAATAGTATGAATGTTTAAAAAAAAAAAAGATTGAGGAACATCCAACTGAAATGTTCCAGAAAAACATTCCATGACTGATGTATAAATAATGTTTTTGTTCCAACATTTTGAGAATGTTATTAAAGCCTGAAAACGTTCTATTAACATTACTGTAAGAATGTTTGCTCATAACTTTCTGAATGTTCCATGAACGTTCAAAACTTCCAGTTCCTCTTCAGGAAATCAAGCTGCATCCAAAAACGCAAGGGGAACACCTTCAGCTTGAGCAGCTCTGAATAACGTGTGAGATGTCATGGACGGGGTGACGTAATGACCAGCTGGATTAAAAGCACGTGCGGTGAAACCGGCGTGGCACTGATGAGGCACTATTGAGCCTTCAGCTCGTCTGGATTGCTGGATTGACTGTTTCTCATCTTTCTCTTGAAAATATCCAATAGATTCCATATGGGATTCAGGTCAGGCATGTTGGCCGGCCAATCAAGCACAGTAATATCATGAGGCCCTTTCTCACCGCAGGAACCTTTTCATAGTACCCAAACTAATTGTGGAACTACCCACTTTTTGGCGTGTTCGCACCGTGGGAACTAGGAAGTGTTTTAGTTCCCGGAATTCTGTTTGCAGGAACTAAATTAGCTCCTACTTCAGAGTAGGGTCTAAAACAGTTCTAGGAACTATCTGTGACGTAAATGTACGCTGATTGGCTACACGTGTACGAAAACGCCCTCACCCGCCATGATTTAAAACACCATGTAAACAAACTGTGTATACATTCCATGTCCATTATTGTGAAACCCGTGAGACACAACAAAAACACAGCTCCAATCACAGCATCCTCAATCCTCTGTTGTTAACGTTGTTGTTCTTTGTTTTCGTTGTTGAACGCAGCGCACAAATGACATCGCTGTCGACCGGCTTACGTCACTTCTTAGTACCCACTGTCGGTGCGAACGCAATCCTTTAAAATGGTACTGGGAAATAGTTCGCACAAAATTGTCCCAGTACTTTAGTACTGTTACTGGAACTGGAACTAAAGCGGTGCGAAAGGGGCTATGGTCAGCAAAGCACTTGGAAGTGCTTTGCTGACCATAGCCCCATCTTCAGACAGATCTTCACCCCATCTTCAACAGATCACTGGAGCTGTGCGAAGTCCCCTCATGCTTTAAACGCTCCACCATCATCCCCGTCCCAAAGAAACCCAAAATTACTGGACTTAATGACTACAGACCTGTGGCCCTAACGTCTGTAGCCATTAAATCATTTGAAAGACTGGTTTTGGCTTATCTGAAGGACATCACTGGACCCCCTGCAGTTTGCCTACAGAGCAAACAGGTCTGTAGATGATGCAGTCAACATGGGACTGCACTTCATCCTGCAGCATCTGGACAGACCAGGGACTTATGTGAGGATCCTGTTTGTGGACTTCAGCTCCGCTTTTAACACCATCATCACGGAAACCCTTCAAAATAAACTAACCCAGCTCTTTGTCCCCACCTCCGTCTGCCAGTGGATCAACAGCTTCCTGACAGACAGACAGCAGCTAGTAAAGCTTAGTAAATTCACATCCAGCACACGTACCATCAACACTGGAGCTCCTCAGGGCTGCGTTCTCTCCCCACTGCTCTTCTCCCTCTACACCAACGACTGCACCTCTAAAGACCCCTCTATCAAGCTCCTGAGGTTCGCAGACGACACCAAACTGATCAGCCTCATCCAGGACGGTGACGAGTCTGCTTACAGACAGGAGGCTGGCTGTCTGGTGTAGTCTTAACAACCTGGAGCTTAACACGCTCAAAACTGTGGAGATGATAGTGGACTTCAGGAGAAACCCCCCTGCTCTCCCCCCACTCACCATCAGGAACAGCACCGTGACTGCAGTGGAGTCATTCAGATTCCTGGGCATCACCATCTCCCAGGACCTGAAGTGGGATATTCACATAGACTCCATTGTCAGGAAGGCCCAGCAGAGGCTGTACTTTCTTCGCCAGCTGAGGAAGTTCAACCTGCCACAGGAGCTGCTGAAACAGTTCTACTCTGCCATCATTGAATCCATCCTCTGCACTTCTATAACTGTCTGGTTCAGCTCAGCAACCAAATCTGTCCTCAGAAGACTACGGAGGGTAGTCCGGACTGCTGAGCGAATCATTGGTACAGCCCTCCCCACTCTCCAAGAACTGTACTTATCCAGAGTGAGCAAAAGGGCTGGTAAAATCACTCTGGACCCCTCACATCCAGCACACTCCCTCTTTGAACTGTTACCGTCTGGTCGACGCTACAGAGCTCTGTGCACCAGAACGACCAGACATAGGAACAGTTTCTTCCCTCAGGCAATCCATCTCATGAACACTCAACAATAAATGTGGAACACAACTATAATAGACTATCCATTCACCACACTCACTAATTTTATCTTTTTTTCTCATTTCTAATTTGCACATACTTGTCCTGTACATACATAGTTGTTTATATTATATATTGTGTTTCTGCTGCTTTGTACATTGCCTTTTGGTTAATTGTTGTTATTCTTTTATTATCTTGTGTCCTGTCCTGTTGCTGTCTTTCTGTTGCACTGTGGAGCTTCTGTCACTACAACAAATTCCTTGTGTGTGTAAACATACTTGGCCAATAAAGCTCATTCTGATTCTGATTCTGAAGTGGTTTTGGCACTGTTGGCAGGTGCTAAAGTCCTGCTGGAAAAGGAAATAAAGCTTTTCAGCAGATGAAAGCATAAAGTGCTCCAAAATCTCCTGGTAGACGGCTGCATTGACTTTGGACTTGATAAAACACAGTGGACCAACACCAGCAGACGTCACGGCACCCCAAATCATCACTGACTTCGGAAACTTCACACTGGACTTCAAGCAGCTTGGATTCTGTGCCTCTCCAGTCTTCCGCCAGACTCCAGACCTTGATTTCCAAATGAAAAGCTAAATTTACTTTTATCTGAAAAGAGGACTTTGGACCACTGAGCAACAGTCCAGTTATTTTTCTCCACAGCCCAGGTAAGATGCTTCTGACAATGTTTATGTTTCAGAAGTGGCTTGGTAGCACTTTTCCTGAAGACATCTGAGCGTAGTGACTCTTGATGCACTGACTACAGCTTCAGTTCACTCCTTGTGAAGCTCTGCCAAGTGTTTGAATCAGCTTTGCTTGACAGTATTCACAAGCTTGTGGTCATCCCTGTTGCTTGTGCATATTTTCCTACACAAATTCTTCCTTCCAGTCAATTTTGCATTTAATATGCTTTGATACAGCACTCTGTAAACAACCACACCTTTCAGTAATGACCCTCTGTGACTTACCCTCTTTGTGGAGGGTGTCAGTGATTGTCTTTTGGACTGTTGACAAGTCAGCAGTCTTCCCCATTATTGTGGTTTCAAAGAACAAGAGATAACCGGAATTTATACTGTAGGGATGGTCATTTATTGAAACTCAAATGTAAATATTCTAATATTTTGAGATACTGATTTTTGACTTTCATGGGCTGTAAGCTCTAATCATCAAAATAAAAAAATAAAAAAACTTTGTGTAAAACTTTACATGTAATGAATGTAAAATTTATGAAAGTTTCACTTTTTGAAATAAGTTACAAAAAAAATTAACTTTCTTTCTCTTTCTTTCATTCTTTTTCTTTTTCAGGTTTATTTTTCATGTTATCACATATTTTGTTATGTTTTATGTATGTATGTAATATTTATTTATTTAAATAATAATAAACTAGAAAAATCCACACTTGTCTTTTCAGCTGGTAAGATATGACTGAACATTATGTTTGATCTTATTATGGACCATAAATGCATATGAATATAATTCAGATCCAATAAAGTTAAGAGAAATTACTAGCTCTTAAATGAGATCAAATATAAAAGAAGAGAGATGAAAGATTAAATAATAGCAATAACTCTGAAGAACATCAATCAAAAGAACAAATATCAAACACACATAAGACTAAAGGACCAAAGAACTTTGAAGAGAGAAACGCAGAGACATATTATATACATAATTAATATGTCTCGGTATATATCATTCATATGTGCGCTAAATGCCACAGCGTTTGGTTTTCTATGAAGAATTTAAGCTTTTTAATTTAACTTCTGTTGAAAATATTCTACGAAACATTCAGAATATTAAACATTCTCCTTGGTGGTTTATGAATAACTTTTAGAGAAATTGAATAATGAATAATGTACAATGAATGCAACAATGCATTATTAAAGTGCTGGGGTCAAAATAAAAGAGCATCCAAAGTTCAGAAGAAGATAATTCAGCCCAAAAGATTTGATGCTTTGTTACATTAAGCTTAAGGGGAGTTTCTGCATTGATATTTTTAGGTCTAATATGTAACGTAGGCTGATAAAATCCTTTCAGATAGCATCATACAAACTGGATATGCAGTGTTTGGACACCATGTCGAGTTCAGTTTCACTCTGAATATTACATATGAGCAGAAACGGCCCAGTTTAGAGACGGATCCAAAGAAATACAGCATCCACACATACAAAATCGCATGTTCTCCAGACATGCAACGTTCCATGCATGGATGAATTATGTCAGATATGACAGAACATGATAGATTTATGGCATTCTATGATCTCGTGTCTGCAGAAATAAAGCTGTCCCCTGAGCTTACTGCATTTTTGGCCCAAGCGAGTGGAATTGGAAGATACAGACAGTGGCTGTTGTTGAGAGCTCCCTGCGGTTTCACGCATGAGCAGAACTTGTAGGTCAGCGTGTCTTACCAACACCATCAGTGATACAAGCTTCTGTCTGTGTTATCTCTAAAAGAGCAAGACCTGATACCAATAATTCTCAAGTGTCCCATAAATCATGCATAGACAGGTCACACTTTCTCATGCATGCGTGGTCACCTTCAGTTTTAACGTTGTGTAAGCAGGCCCGCGTGGAATATGCGCCTGTAGAATTCCATGTGAAGCACTGCACATTTCCATACTTCAAAGTTCCCTTGTGTGTTCATTTATTAAATTATTTAGATTGTTTTATTATACTTTCAGCTGCCATGCATTTGATAATCTATTCCACATATTTCCAGGCAAAATGAATAGTAAAAATGTACTGTGGCGGGAGGAGCCAACGACAGACACAGTGGGCGTGGCGTCAAGCCTCGGAGAGGTTTTTATTAAACAAAACATTAAAATAAAGTGTCCAAAGGGGGAAAAGTGTCCAAAATAAACAGGGATCTGGTGTGAAGGAAGGCAGTGTTCAGGAGGGAAGGGTCCAGGTAAGGGGCGGAGTCCGGCGGCCGCACGCTCCCGTCTGGAGGTCCCGGGGCGCGGGTGACGGCGGCTTCTGTGGCGGCTTCGTCCAACTCCTTGATCCCCGGGTGCTCGACGGGATTCCACGGCCCGGCATCCTCGCCCGACGGCCGTATCGCGGCTGCGGTGTCGGCCGGACTGCGGGTCCGGCCACTCGCGTCTCTGGCGGCGGCGGGTAGTTCCCTCTACGCTCCCTTTCCTGGACCCACGAGGACACCAGCGTGCATGCACGGGGAAGAGACCGGTCTCCCGAGGAGAGGCGCGCTCGGCGTTTAAACGGCGGCGGTGATGAGGCGTGTTCAGCGCCCCTCCTCTCTCACACACCCACTCCCGTCGGGAGCCTGGTGAAGGGCGGCGAATACGGGACGGGGTGGTGATGATGGACAGGGGGGAGGCAGCCGACTCGTCACATTACATATTCCATTTGGGCCTACTTATAAGGCAAAATTTCATTTATATAGGATTATATACTCTCTAAAATCAAACCTTCACTCAAAATCCTATAATAATAATAATAATAATGCCAGAATAATAATTTGTTATTATTTAGGGCTGTCAATCTAAATAAAATTTTATTTATTATATGGTACGCATATAAACTTGATGCAGTTTGTTTTATACATTCAGACTGCTATTCAAATAAACACTATAAAACATATTTAATTTAATTGAAATTAATTTAATTTAACGTTTTATTTTATTTTATTCAGTTCAGACTGTTATTCAATAAACACATTGAAACCTGTGGTCATAATTATTTTAGCTTAGTTTAGTTATTTTGGTTTATTCCAATTAAATTTATTTTATTTCATTTTATTACTTTTAATTAGATTGTGTTTTCAATACACAAACACAATACAACTGATGACCATAATTATTCAGCTATTTGAATTAACACTATAAAACACTATAAAATGTATTTTGTGTTTTTATTGTTTTACACTATAGTTTAGTTTAGTTCAATTTAATAATTTATAATATTTTATGCAGACAGTAAAACTGATTACCATAATTATTTTATTTTACATTCACACTATAAAATGTATTTATTTCATTTGATTTTACACAATATAATGTGTTATTTTAGTTTTAGTTAAATTTAATAATTTATAAAAGTTCATAATATTTTGTTTTAATATATTTATTCAGATTGTATGTCAATAAACAGTAAAACTGATGACCAATTGTTTATTTTATTTTACTTTATTTTATTTTACATTGACAATGTAAAATGTATTTATTTTATTTCATCTTAGTTTAATTTTGTTCAATTTAATAATTTATCATTGTTTTATTATATTTGCTTCAGACTGTGTTATGTCAATAAACAGTAAATACGATGACCAAAATTATTTTATTTTATTTTACTTTATTTTAGTTTGTTTAAATTAAATTCTATTTAATAATATTTTATTTTCTTATATTTTATTAGACTGTGTTTTGTCAATAAACAGTAAGACTGTTGACCATTATTGTTTTGTTTTGTTTTTGAACCTGAGCTTGTGTCTGAGAACGTTTCCAATGACAAAGGTCACTTGCGACATCAAAAGCCTCGCCCTGTAGCATCAATCCCACCGTGTTCTTACACCGACATAAGCCTCCAGCTATTCTGGCATCTCCCTTTCACCTTCACATCTTCACAAACAAGAAAAGACAAGGCGTAAACCAAAGGCAAAACAAAGAACGTCTGTCAGCATACCATCTGAAGTGTGCCACGGACCAGATGTTGATTCTGACTTGAGAAAGCATCTTAAGAGTACAAACAAGAAAGAAAAAAACACCGCTGACATTCACCTTACGTGGCCTTGGGGACAAATTATAATTTCAGGGAGTAAAACAGCTCGATTTTCCAAATGAGTGTGTAAACAAATGATGGATGGCGATAATCTGAGCAGTCAGTGGAGCACAACGAATGGCTGAACGCCCACACAGCCATGTTTGAACACACTGAGAATATCAGCCGCTCAGAAAATGGAGGCCAGAAATAACTGATAGATTCAACAGAAATCAAGGTGAAAAAGTCTCTTTCTCTTTCAAAACTGCAACATCTAGAGCGTAAAAATGAAATGTCCTCATCATTATCATCTTGCTATGTATTATTACATATAGAAATATAAAGTATTATGCATACACCATTATGCACCATAATGATAATAATAATAATAATAATAGTAATAATAGCATTTTTATTATGTATGACTGTCCATCAAATATATATTGGAATCAAATTAATTACATGATTGATTAATGCACCTCAATACATTATTGTGGACAAGAAAATCTTGATTTTTAAATATGAATTGATTTTTTAAGTATTTTTTAAGTGCTGTTCACACAGGACATTTAAAAAACCTATATATACAGGTGCATCTCAGAAAATTAGAATATGGTGAAAAAGTAAAAAAAAAATTCTTGTAACTTATTTCAAAAAGTGAAACTTTCAAATATGTTAGATTCATTACATAAAGTAAAACACTTAAAGTTTTTTTGTTTCAATTTTGATGATTAGAACTTAAAGCTCATGAAAGTCAAAAATTAGTATCTCAAAATATTACAATATTTACATTTGAGTTTCAATAAATGACCATCCATACAGTATAAAATATCTCTTGTTCTTTGAAACCACAATAACGGGGAACACTGCTGACTTGGCAATGGCAACCAAACCACTTCTGAAACAGAAACATCGTCAGAAGCATTTTAAATGGGCTAAGGAGAAAAAGGACTGGACTGTTGCTCAGTGATCCAAAGTCCTCTTTTCAGAAAGAAGTAAATTTTGCTTTTCATTTGGAAATCAAGATCTGGAATCTGGAGGAAGAGTCCACAGAGTCCAAGCTTCTTGAAGTCCAGTGTGAAGTTTCAGAAGTCAGTGATGATTTGGGGTGCCGTGACGTCTGCTGGTGTTGGTCCATTGTGTTTTATCAAGTCCAAAGTCAATGCAACCGTCTACCAGGAGATTTTAGAGCACAGCGAAGAACACAAATGACTGGTATAAACTAGTATCAGTCGATATCAATCAACTGATATAAACTAGTCTAAATCCAGATAAAACAGCGCTGACAAACAGCAGAAAAACACTGTGTGCAACGATACAGCCAGAAGGCTTTTCAATCTACAAATTGCCATTGTTTACCATGAACTTACTGTAGTAACATTAACTGCACCATGGTATGGTGGCAGAAATGTGGGGTATTTATAACAAATGTATTATATTAATTTATACGTGTATTAAATGTATTAAAGGAATAATGGAATGTAATTAAAACTCAAAGTCAGAAAAATAAAATTTCACCAAATAAAAAAGGAGATTGTTGCAATTCTTACAGATGTTATTGATTTTGATACTGAACATAAATTTACATCTGCATCCTAACTCCATACTGTCAACTCAATGTCAAATGTGCATTTCTATCCATTGTGTCTAAAATAATATTATTGTATGCATATATATATATATATATGAGAGTGTATAAATATAATACAGGGGATTGGGGGGGCTCAGATTACTATGTGTACGTGGGGGGAGGGGAGGGGGGGGGGGGGTCTTTAAAGAAAGTGGTTGGTTTTAAACCACTGCTTTAAAGAATTGGAACTTTTCTGTTTTGCAAATCCTTTTTTGATTGACCTTAGGAAATATTCTAATATTTTGAGATACTGATTTTTGACTTTCATGAGCTGTAAGCTCCAATCATCAAAATTAAAACAAAAAAAAACTTTAAGTGTTTTACTTTATATGTAATGAATCTAAAATATATGAAAGTTTCACTTTTTGAAATGAGTTACAAGAAAAAAATAATTTTTTCACCATATTCTAATTTTCTGAGATGCACCTGTGTGTGTGCATATATATATATAACTTATACAGTCAGACAGATATTTAGTTATTAAGTGGGTCAGGTAAGTCAACATGGAAAGTTTGAGACCAGACAGTGAGTGAACGGGAGGAGTGCAGGGATATAGTGCTGTTGATGAATGCTGACAGGTGGCAGTGATTAGAAATCAGGGGATTGGGATCTGGTGAATGTCGTTGGTGGAGACTGCGGTGACTCTCTGACAAATAGTGGATTACTCAGTAAATATTCATCGATGACATTTAATATTTTGGTTTTCATCACTATACATGTCTATCTTTCTTCAGAAAAAAATATTAGCAAAATCAAAAATTTGAGCCGGGGACCTCAGCTTGAGATGACACAGAATGATCCATTTATTAGCAGACTAAAATATGCAGAAATATAAAATATATAAAGTTTATAACTTACAGGCAATTATTGTGACAATAACAAGTTTTTATTGTGACAATAATTGTCTGTAAGTTATACTGTTTGTACATAATGTGAATAAATTGCTCATTTGTTTTGTTAAAATAATAAATAAAACAACCTAAAATCATTAGGGGCATCAGTTTGTATTAAATAGCACAGTGTTAATGTCTAAATGAAATTAAAGGAAATTTAATTAAATTATTAGGGCATCAGTTTTAGTGTGTCAATTGAAATAACTCAGACAGAAGTTTTTATTTGTTCTTCAGACATTCCTCTTTAAAAGAGTTGTATCATATTTTTGCAAAGTGACCCACACTTGTTTTTTTGACCACTGAAAATGTGTACAATATCCCAGTATCTCTGAAACCAAACCATATAGGGCCTTAAATATTAAGATACCAAAAGAAAAGTTTAAGACCCAAAATCTAAAAAGGCAATAAGACATCTTTAATACTTCTTGAGTTACAGGCCTGCAAACTTTGGACAAAAAACTTGAAAAGTGCTCTTTGCCCATTTTTGAATGGTCACCATTGGCACATAATGCAACAAAGATTACTAAAGTCAACAGATTTTATGAACAGACCGACAAATCTCTGAGTAAAAATAACATCATGATGCTGCCATCTTTCTGAAGTCATTTTTACCCCCTGTAATTTGGCTTTGAATCTCAGGTGAAAATTGCAATTTTCCCCTACCAAAAAGTGCATTAGTAAATATTCATCCATGACATTTAATATTTTATTACATTACTAAACATGTTTATCTTTCTTCAGAAAAAATATTAGCAAAATAAAAAATTTGAGCAGGGGAAGTTTCTGAAATTGTGATTGATTTGACACGAAATAACCCAAATGTAATCTGTCTGTAATATATTTTTAATATTTGGTTCATGCATTATGAACTTGCCAGTGTTATATTTATATGGTTGCATATTTTAGTCTGATAATAAATTTAATCTGCCAGTGATATCTTTTTAATATTTGTTTTATACATTAAGAATGTGTTATTTCAATTAACACACTAAAACTGATATCCCGAATTTATTTTATTTTACTGTATTTTTATTATTAAAATTTTATGTTATTAACCAAACAGCTGAACATTTCATGTCCATTTTGCAAAGACAGTATAATGTACAGGCAATTGTTGCAATAAAAACTTCTTCAAGGTGATATGTGTGTATATATTTGCATATTCTAGGTCTGCATTTTTAGTCTTTTAATAACTTTCTAATAATAACTGTGCATTAGCATTTGAGGCAGATTTTTTTGGAATAAAGTTCACCTCGCTGAACTCTTTCTCGCAACATGCTGTCCCGTCACAGTGGCCGTGAAGATTTCTGAACTATGTCAGAGTTAAGCCCTCACCTCTGAGAGCAGATCCAGACAGGGCCATCAGGATTAGGCTCAGATCTGCCCTGGTTATAATCACAGAAGAATCCAAATGGATATTGCACAGACAGAAAAAAAAATTAAAAATCCATTTGCCTATTTTGTCAATGGCGGTATTAATCACATAAAATGCCATTATGTGAATAGGGCTTTTTACATGCTTAAAAAAAATGTTGTTCCTCCCTCATTCTCTCTCTCTCTCTCACACTCTTGCTCTCTCTCTCTCTAATGTGTACAGTCTATTCACAGAAAACAGAGAGGTAAGGAAGTTAAGAAAAATTTTATGGAACGAAAACATTCTTAGATTCAGATAGAGTCTTACTTCTTTCTCATAAAACAAGCCATTCCTCCAGCGATAAATTCTGATCGGATGAGCTGCATTCAAATTTAGCCAAAAATGGCAATAAACACACATTACATTTTTATGTAATTCTTGTGAAGTTTTAGCATGAAAGCCTGTTTCCATCAGAATAAAAGAAAAAAAATTATAATTATCTTAAAATTCTGATTTACATCTCACGATTTGGACTTTGCATCTCACAATTCAATTCTGAGAAAAAAATGCTAAGATAAAAAGAATTAAACAAAAAGACTTGTGAGATACAAACTCACAATTGCAAGAAAAAAAGTAACAACTATTTGTTACAAGTTATATCTCGCCATGCTTGCTTTTTTTTCTCAGAATTGAGAATGTTTTATCAAAAAACAATTGTGAGAAACAAAGGCCAAATTGTAAGATAAACTCAGAATTGCTAAACAAAATGAATGTTTTTTTTTTATTATTATTTTTCATTCCATGACTGAAAAACAGAATTGTGAGATATAAACTCAGAATTGCAAAGGGAAAAAAGTGAGATAAAGAGTCTAAATTACCTTACTTTTATTTATTTGTGATGGAAACAAACAATATGAGATTAAGTTCTGAATTATATTGTGAGATAAAGTCAGAATATCTGCATTATATCTATAGTTTTTATCTTGCAATTCTTTTGTCTCCGAATTCCTTAGAAACAGGCTTCATACTTTAGACATCATAAGAGGAAAAATTATCTCTTTTTATATATTATTTCAAAGAAGCACAGAAAGTTTTATCATTCTTCAGTAAGTGTGGAGGCGGGGTCAGCAGTGTGTTATTCAAATAGCATGCAAATAGTTCTTTGACTGCTGCAGTCAGATGGTGACCAGACGAGGAGGGCCGCTATCTCTGAGGTTTGTCAACAGATGGTGGGAAGTCAGACTGAGCTGTGTGGGAGACAAGATGCAGAGAGACAGAGAGAAATGCATAATCATTGTTTTATTCATCCAGTCTCTGCTGCCTCTGCCTTAGGGGCATCTTAAGGAGCTACAAATCAATACAGACCTCTCATTCACACTGTGGAACGCAGCACTGTTTATCAAAAACTCACACCACATGAACAAGAGATAACAACAAATGCCCCCGGAAATGATGGGCTTACATCAGAATTTTATAAGTTTTTATAAATGGCATATCTAAATTCCTGTTAGGGGTAAATGAAAAGGCCATCAACAAAGGATCCTTATCTACATCACTTAGACAAGGTGTTATCACCTTGATCCCTAAAATTGGTGAACTATTTCATAACTAAATAATGATTATAAAATAATGGCGTCAAGTTTTCCAAAATATATGAAAAATGCATCCAATTAGATAACTGATGAAACTCAATGTGGATTCATGAAAGGTTGCCACATTTCCTGTAATATTTGTTTAGTTATTGATTTAGTGCAGTATAGTAATTTATTAAATGGAGACCCTTTAATACTCTTTCTGGATTTTAGAAAAGCTTTTGACACAGTAAGCCATAATTTTATATTTGATTCATGAAAACTCTTTGGTTTCGGACAATATTTCATCAGAAGTGTAAAAACTATGTACTGTGGTAGCAATAGCTCTCTTAAACTTGCTAATGAACCATCTCCTAAATTTGAAATAAATCGAGGTTTGTCCAATTTCTGCATTCCTTTTCTTGGTTGTTGCTCAAGATTTGAGTAATACGATAAAACAACATTCCTTCAAAGGTATTGCAATTCATGAAAGACAAATTAAAATATCGCAACTTGCTGATGATGCTACAATTTTTCTTGGTGATAGTTCTGAGGTACCTCTGGCTTTGAATATTATCAATATTTTTTTTCAAAATTCTCTGGATTGAATTTAAATCTGTCTAAGTCTGAGATCCTACAGTTTAAAAATAACAACCTATCCACTGTGTCTAATATTCCTGTTAAAAGCATGGAAAACTATTTGGGAATCAAATCTCTAAAAAATACTGATGCAATGGTCAACTCAAATTTTATACCCGTTATCTAAAAAATGCAAAAGAGGTATAATTCATGGTTGGCGAGAGATCTTTCTATTCAAGGAAGCATTTTATTAAGTAAGGCAGAAGGTCTTTCGAGAGCAGCATTCTTCACTTAGTGCCCCAAAGGATATATGCTCACAAATGGATAAAATACTCTTTACTTTCATCTGGAGAAACAAACCTCATAAAATAAAAAGTGGCCTTGTTAATAAACTATCTGATGGTGGGTTAAATGTTCTTAATTTTATGATTTTCAACCAAATTTTAAAAATGAATTGGCTTAAATTAGTCAAGCGGATGGAACTTTTACCTGGATGAAGCATTATTATGGACTGTGGACTGGAATTTTGGTAAGATCCCTTTAATGGGATTTTTTTCTTTTAATTGTTTTCTTAAAAAAACATAGATTTTCACTTCCCAAAACATTAATTGATGGACTGGATTTGTGTGGATTGCTTGTGAATTATTGTGATGTTTTTATCAGATGTTTGGATTCTGACGGCACCCATTCACTGCAGAGGATCCATTGGTGAGCAAGTGATGTAATGCTGTACATTTTCAGCTAAATGTAATTTTGGGGTTAACTATTCTTTTATTTTTTATCATTATTATTGTGCATTGGCCCTAAACTGTTTATTTAGTCCCAGTACGTCACTTCTTCAACCAAAAACACTGACATGTTAAGCTATTGCCACAGTGTTTACTTGTGAAGTTTTCCTAAGAACGGCTTACTTAAAGTTGTCTCTGCACATTACACCAGCACAGAAGGAAGTATTTTAACATCGAAAAAATTACACACTTCACCTTTAACACAGGAAATCGAAGCCCCATGTGTCTGAAGGCTGCCGTAAGTAGTTAGATGTCTCTTTCTATCTCTCTCGCTCTCTCTCTCAGAGACGCCTGTGGGACACAGTGGAGGACAAGTCGTATTGTCAGACCACACACATACATATATATATATATATATACACACACTCATGCACCACTGGTCATGCGCCTAGCAGGGATGACAAGGAGAAAGCAAGGTATGAGACATTCCCCAGCTACAAAGTAACACACACACATATATACGGATGTGACTCTCAGCATATATCATATATTCCCTCTTCTGTCATCTTCATGGGTTTATGGATTTATTGAGGCTTTCGTTGCTGACTTCCAATAAAACGCATGTGATAAGGAGGTACGGTCGAGAGGAAAGGGGATGAAAAAAGTGTTGAGAATGATAAAGGGGATTACACGGTAAAGGTGTTGGCTGTAAAGGAAAGGTGAATAGGTTTCATGTTAAGGACGTGCTTGATGCCTATTTTTATTACGTATAGTCATGTAAATTGGGCTGGTTCATATATCATTTCCATTGAAAGAGGAGATAGTCATCCCTTGCGGAATCAAACCTGAGACAACATGTTCTCCTTCCGGATCTAATTCCTCTCGTGAAATATTTTCGCTGGAATATAAGCCTTTCCGTAATCCTAACCTCAGTCCCAACTTGTTTTTATCCTTTGGAAGCAAAGTTGGACAGAAAACTGGCCAAACCAGAACAGATAGGGAAAACGTGCTGCATGCAAATAAATGTGAATGCAGTACATAAAAGCATAAATACACCTTCACATATACAGTAGCAGGTGTCAGTCTCATCCAGGCAGAAGTGTGCGGTGCATTATCATGGTGTACCACCCCCCTCATTGAAGTGTAAATCCAGAGGTAAATATGGATGGGGAAGGGACATACAGGGATTAGGGAGAAAAATCCATTACAATCCCAGGACTGTAACATAGTTATTCGCTGACTGTTAAAATCTGTGTGTGTGTGTGTGCACGTGTGTGCACGTGGGCGCTCAGTGTTTGACCTTCTGTCTATGCACCCAGATTTGATTTGATTGTTGTAGATAGAAAGAATTATATCAGTCTTAACCGAACCGTGCTGTGAAAATCACATGCTGAGGGTATAACCTATGAGTGTTTCATTTAATGAAACTCAAAACATACACAGCTTTAAAATTAATTTGCAGCAGCGTTGCTATTTATATATGAAACTGTTTGTTTTCAGTTTGTTTTTATCTAATATATTAATGGGAAAACACATTAAAAGTCTATGTGATAGAAATCAGAAATGCCTCTTTATATCAGTTCAGATATTCTAAAATTACCACCAGCAGCAAAAGGTTAATAGCTTCAAAGGAAAACAGAGAGAAAATAATAAGACTGAAAAACCATTAAGAATAATTTAACCCAGTTTAAATACATATTTTATATATTATATTATATTGTGAAATAAATAAATAAACAAATTGATAAGAAAGCATGTATAAGTTATAAAGAAAAATGTTTTAAATATTTTTTTAAAAAAATTATGGAAAACATTATTTATAAATTGATTTATTTTATTATTATAAAATAAGTCCATATTTGAGAAGACGGAAGCTGTGAGCGCGAACTTGGAGTTCAGCGTTTCATGAGTGCGAAATGTTTGCAATTTCTCATGTCAAAAAAAAAAAAAGTAATGAAGATAGTAGAAAATAAAGAAACCAAAATAGACCAGAAAAGATGGAACATCAGAAAGGTTTTCATTGCCACTCAGAACCTTAAAACTGACGCCGAAATGCTTTGCATTGTTTTGCTTGACAGGTAAAAATACTACGGTTATGCTAAAGCATGTGTGCAATTTTTGTATTAATTTGTTTCCTAGAAAGAGGCAAGAGTGTCCAGTTCATTGGAAAAACTCATTCTGGCGACATTTTAGAACATTTACAACACTTTTTAATTGCCATTCTGATTAATGAAGAGGATTTGGTGATTGGCAGTTTTCATAGCTTGATCTTGTTTAACATGCAGGCCAGTTTCTTATGTAATAAGCACAAAATTACTGTTGCTCTTTTGAAAGATAATCCAAATCCTACCACATGGGATTTATATACTGCTATACTTGTAGTATATTCGACTTAATCTACTAGGCTTGTTGAATTTTCATCATAAGCATGTATTCCTCACATAGACTTACCCAACATTGGGTGGTACAGAACTATGACATGTAATGTGTAATCTCGAAGCAAGATACAGTAGGCCTACCATAAAAGAGTTTTGTGTAGATGGAAAGATGCTTCCACTGTATGGGATCCACAAAGGAAAAGGGAGAAAGGACAATTGTACCTACATTTCATCATACCGGCATTAGTATGTCTGTTGTTACCCTCTGGGAGGGCGCGAAGAACAAATGCCTCTTTCTTTGTCTCTCTTCCTCTCTCCTGTTGTCTAGCATCTCTCCTTGTCCTGTCAACTACACTAAGACTCAGAGAATTACAATGTGTGTGATATTATGTGGTAAAACATTTCAGCTCCCAAACTTGGAGTTCGCTGAACATTCAGTTACTTAGTATCTACATTATTTACAAGTACACAAGTTGCTGTCTAGAATGGAAGGCAAAGTTGTTTAACAATTCAAGAAGAAAATCCAATGGCTCAAGACAATTATTACTTTTATTATAACCTATTATATAAACGTTCTTAAATCATTCATATTTTTGTTCAGTCTGCCTGTATTTTTTGGATATATAAATATTTAATGATAATATTAATACTATTAATATTAATACTTTAAAAAAGTAAAAATTATACATTTTAGCATATTATTATTATATTATTCCATGGAAGAGGGAAATTGTATTTTCTTGTAAAACACACTCCAGTAATCTTTTTTTAATATTTATATTATGCCAAGCACTTATGCCCACATAGTTTTGGCTTTTTAAATTAGTGCATTGAAAAGAAAAATGGCTTATTTTACAGTTTTAGTCTTAACATGATGCAGGTATAAACATCTCGATAAAATGCTTTCTTTTGACCTGTAAATGAACCCATTTGTCTCTGCATATATTCTGCTGTGTTATTTACAGAATTGCATAACCATCAATGCTCACACTTCATTTCGGCATGAGGTGAAACATCCCGACCGAGTCACTGTGCAAGCATTATATGCATAAACATTAGAAACATCCAAATGGGCATTAAAAATCTTCGCTTTTGGATGAAATTTCGTTTGGGTCAATTGCCTTTTGTCTCCAAACAGTCTTCTGACACATTCCCCAAACAGTCACATCACATTGTGTCTCCAAACCATGAAATAAAAATAAACAGCCTCTTCAACACATTGTTATTCCCATGTCACCCTGTAGAGATCAGAGCTGTGCCATAGCTCTATGGTAGCCTGGTTACTGTGTACACTTCTTGTATTTGTATTGATTTAATATTAGACCCCACAACCCAGACCCCATTTATTTAATTAGAGTGCCCTTACATTCCTCTTTGGAGGCTTGATTAATTGAATGTATACTATGGGAACTCATACTATGATTAATGAAGGCCACACAAGACCTACATTTTCCACTGTTGCCAAGCTGCCTTGAATTCAAGGTAATCTGAGTTTTACATGCTGGTGCTGTTTTGCATGACATTGTAAAAAAATAAAAATAAAAAAATAAAAATTTGACATTAGGCAGCCATCAAATAGACAAAAAGGTTTTAATCTTGAACCAAGCAACTGAACTTAGTGGATGGTACCAACCGTGAACAATTCACCCAAAAAATCGTGATATCATCAGCTTTTTTTAAGAAACACAAAATGAGATGTTTGGCAAAATGTTCAAGCTGCCCTTTTCCACACAACAAGTGTGAATGATGTCTAACAATATTTTGTGTCACATTATCACAATACAAAGATGAAACAAAATGTGTTGTGTATAGTTTACCCAAAATGAAAGTTTAAGTTTAGCATCAAATATTGTATCACTAGAAGGTCAGAAACCTAAAAGTGAACAGTAGCTGAAGTGAACTGTTTATCATATTTTTTTTATTAAAAAAGTACCATTTTAACTCTACTATAGTTGAGTGAGAGTATAGTATTGTGAGATCAGTATTGCGTATTGAACCGAATCGTGACATGAGTAGATTGTTAAATCTTTATAAATTATACCAAAAAGGACAATAATGGACCATAAATAATCATAATATGTGTCAACTGGTCTTAACATGCTACATTTATAATACATTTAGTGTGTTTTGTTGCCATTCTTGGAGCTTGGCACTATAAATCACCATAGACCACTGTTATATGGAAAAGAGCAGCATTGGCATTCCTTGAAAAATTTCCTTTTTTGTTTCATAGAAGAAAGAAAGTCATACGAGTTTGGAATGACATGAAGGTCAATAAATGATGACAAAAAATAGATTTCTGGATGAAATATGTGTCAAACTCAAAATTTGTGTAAGTTCTTGGTTGTCCTTTTAAATTTGATGATCCATATTTGCTCAGTGGAGTCAGTATCAAAGCTGTTCTAAACTTCAGAAAGTCCTGGGTAGCATTACAAGTATCAGTGAAATGGCTGAGCTGACACTGATGTTGAGAAGCATTCTGGGGGAAATCTAGCAGGATTCCGGAACAACAAGGCCAAATCTGGCTGTCCTCTCAGCTTTCTTGTGCCAGCAAGATCACTATTTATAATGCAAATGTCAGTGCAGTTCTATCGCACAAGTCTCGGTGCCCCAGTAATATCAAAAGTTAATAAAAAAAAAAAGAAACTACTTATGACAATCTTGTTATTTTGTAAGAGCCTGCGAATATAACTTCACTAGCCTAGGAATAAATTACTTTGAGAGAGCAATTTGCAAGGTTTCCAAAAAATCTATGGTTGTAAAAAATTGCACTTCCAAGAAAGAGAGTGTTCACTGGTACAAGGCAAGGACACTGGGGTTAAAAAGTAAAGCCAAAGGTTCATCCTGACCAAAAAGATCTACAATAATTCAATTTTTACTGTCTTTAAATGTAACCATAAAGCTGAAATAAGATTAAGAGCAGGGGAATGATGGTGAAATGGGAAACTACATTGTGATTGATCATCTTTAATTTAAAACTAAGCGATTTTAAAGTTGGGTCCTTATGAAAACCAATAGATGTTTTAGACATGCCAGCCAATAAGGCATGTTACATTTATCAGCAAAGTAATGTAATAGTTATCTAGTAGCATTTTTTCATGTGTAATGTTTAAAATAATAGTATGTTGAGTTTTATCATATTATGTTATGTACCATGCTAAAATAAATTTGAAGCCTTTTTATTTAATTTTAAATAGATTTTGACAAATTTTTAGTTGTAGTTTTTTGTTGTTGTTTTGTCTTTTGTTAGTTTTTTTTTTTTTTTTTTTTTTGCAATTTTTTCCTGTTGTGTTAATTTATTTTTATTTTAGTCACACAACTTATTTTTTTATTTTTATTTTCTCAATTATAATAATGTTGTGTAACTGGCAATATGCCGAAGCATATTTCTGTCTGTGAAGAGTTTAGAGTTTAGCATGGAAATGTAATGCTGCGGCACAGCAAGTACCGAGACTTGCTACTGCCAGTGCATCCACAGACATGCTGCTTTGAGCATGTAAGAAATAGTGCTGCTGCACATATAACATATGAAATAACCCCCATATATAACATACATGAATCACCTCATAGTATATCTATACAGGTGGAGCTGGGGAAGGTGAAGGGTTTCTGAAGCGCTCTGCAACTACTACAGTAAGCACTAGCCAAGTATTTGAATGCTGAGCAGCAAACACATTGGCTGCTGATACGAAAAGAAACCAATCAGCTGTACCATGTAAACAATGATGTCATTATGTCAGATTGAGTTAGAACCTATCGTACTGAACCATCTTGAGTTTCATGACAGAACTTTGAATTTGTATTTAGTGTAAATTGCTAACTCCTCTGAAACTGCAGATTATTTTTCATTCCATAGAGAAATAGGAAAATTAAACATTCAAATTCAAATGTGCTGTCTGTAATACGATATAAGATTTTCTATCAAACTGTTACCTTTCATAAACCAAGCCTCTCCTTACCTTAAAAGACAAGTGTTTTCACTGAAGCCTGTTGTGCTGGCAAATCTTTTATCAAAAAAAGTTCAAAATCTTCCAAGTTTCAAAAAGAAACAGACGTCTACATAGCCCCCCGCTCATGACTGAACCGCCTTATGTTCAAAAAAATTCTTAAGCGTCTTTACCGTGCCCGCTGGGAAATTTGCAGAAACCATCCCCGACAAAAAGCGAAAGCGGATGAGCGCAGAGAGTAAAAGCACAACAAAGTAGAGGGAGTTAGACAATCAATAAATAAAAGCTTCAAAGGAGATGCCTGGGAGAGCAGTGGGGATCGCTCCAAACAAGAAAAAAGGGATAAAGAGAAAGGGGCGAGAGAGAGAGAGAGAGAAATTGATTTTCTGTAATGGTTTCTGTGCCACACTCTGACACGATTATGATTTAACTTCTCTTATTGGCATGGATTCAGGCCATGGTCAAAGCTCATCACTCACATTAATTAAACTACACAATCAATTGCTTGTTTAAGAAAATCACTATTATACTGCATTCATATTCTTGACAGAATCTTCATGAAGGGAGTTTATTATCTTTTAGCATATGCTACAGATGGGATTTTATCTCTTGAGTCTCAAGCCTCGGCTCAAAGTCATCCGTCTTTTGCGCTGAAGGATTTGGTTGACAAATATATCAATTCCGGAGAATTCCGGAGTCAGATTACGTTGTTTGCCAGGTAGAAGGCGGGATAAACCCAAAGCGAATAACATCTGCTTACGGTGCAGTCTGCCTCCTCCGTTGTTTACTTCTTTGACATTCTTGTCATGGGTAACAATTCAATCTAAAAGCCCCTCTAACCCCTCACCTTGCCTAAGGACACCCACTGAACCTTCGCCCAGGAAGCGGCTTCACCCCTTGGGCTGCTGGGTTTTTTCTATCAGGTTAGTCCTTTCCCTCAGACATGCCAACATGACAGCTGACCTTCACAAAAGTATAGCCATGGCCTTTTTCTCGGCAGAAAGTGGTTTTACTGTTATCCGGTGATGGAACGCTTTAGCCTCCGAAAAAGGAAAGGCGGAATGGACTGAGACAAGAGGTGAAAGAGCACGAGAGAGTAACAGAGAGAGACCGATAGACGGACAAAAAGAGAGCGGCCTGGAGAATGATTAGCCTAAAACCGGCTTCCTTTTTGCTCAAAATTGGTCTCTTGAAATTGCACTTTTCTCAAATTGCTTGACAGCCACTTCTTCTTTGAGAGATGTTGTTTCGGGAGGAAAAATACATCATACAGTTGGCTCTTTTGGCAAACTGCTGGCCTTCTGTTTAGAGTGCATGCAAGACAATAGGTCAAACACTGTCTTGAAGTTGAGGACCAGAGTGGGTGAATTGACTAAACAGTTGAGCTAAACTCTTGTGTTTTATAAACCTTACTTATAACCCTTACAGTACAATAACCAACTACTGTTACCGCCGAAATAGTGCTGCGCTATTTATTGTATTGGTCCCACTTTATATTAAGTGTATATTATGTACTAACATTTAAATTAATCATTTGGTACAATGTACTTATTCTGTACATACATGTCTTTACATTGTACTTATATTTTAAAAATACCTGCATGTAATTGCGTAATTAATCTCTGTAATTACATTTGTAATTAGACTGTTGGCCCATCCCTTACACTTTAATCCACCCTTAAACCTACCCATGCCACCAAACCTGTCCCTAAACTTACCCCTATCCCACCTCAGTAGCAGCAGAAGTGTTTTGCAATACAATATGAACATAATAAGTACATTGTACTTATTTTTTACGTAAGTACATAGTAGTTAAGGCCACTTAATATAAAGTGGGACCATTGTATTTAATGGGGGATTTTCGATGCAAACATGACACCTTGCTATGCAAATTAGGATTATTATAGATTGTGTTTTATTCACAAAACTCAGCTCTGTTTGTCTGGAGGAGTCAACAGCTACTGAAGCAGGTGGAAAACAATTATTAAAAAATAATAATAAAATAATAATAAAAAAAAACATTACTCTTTATTTGATAGTCCACTTTAGACATTCTACTAATTATAACTTTGCAAATGTATGTCTGCTAACTCTTGTAAATATGCAACTATATGTCAACTAACACGCATTAGAGTGTTAGCAGACTGTTACTTTAGGATTGTGGAATAAGTTGGTATGTACAAGCAAAGTTACTTATTGTGTTGGGAAGCCATGAAAATAAAGTATTAGCAGATATTAATCAGACAGTCTACTAATACTCTACTGACTGCTAGTTGATCACCATTGATGGAAAATATGATAAAATGTAGAAATTACATTTTATTTTGAAATTAGACTCTTTTGCCTTGTTAACGCCAATTTTGAGGCTAACATTTTATGTATCCTAAATACATAATTTAATAAAATCTTCACACTTGATTGTTAAAATTTGATCTTGACTGGGAATAAAATGCATTGCAAAATGCAAATATTGTTACTTTTCTCACATCACGTCACATTTCATCTGAAAGGAATAATTCTGTTATCATTTACTCACCCTCATGTCATTTCTTTTGCAAAATGCAACAGAGAAAAGAATATTGAAGAATATTGGTAACCAAATAACTTTGGTGTCAATTAGCTAACAAGTTTAGATACATCCAAATAATACAATAGTAATAGAATTGATGAATAGAATCAGACTGGCAGGTCTTCATGTAAACAATCCGAAATTTCGATTTGGTTTAAAAGAATTTAAAAAAATAAAAAGACGCATGTAAATGCTTGAATATGACAATGTTCTCAATCTGATTATTTATTAAGACTTTTTGATTTTGATGATGCTTTTATCCAAAGCAGCTTACATTGCATTCAAGGTATCAGTTCTTGCTTTCCCTACACTTTACAAAATGACCGTGAATTTAACTGCAAAAGACTGAAAAATGCTTTAATAAAAACCTGTTAAATGGTTAACGGTAAGTTCTCCTTCTTCCCAGAATTCCCTGTGCTACATTTCAAATTTGTTTTTTGTTTTTTTGTTTGTTTGTTTTGTTGAAATAACCATTTTTCTTTTTTTTCAGTTTTGTGCTGTTAAAGTAATTTTTATTGCATTATTTCAGTTTCATGTGTGTTAACATGATGGTGTTTAGTGTTTGTGTGAATGACACTGTGAACCTTCTTTGTATATTAATATTTAAAAGCTGCTTGTGATGGGATTTAGTTCATCATGTGACTTTCTCACCTCCCCCACCTTTTGGTGGTTATCAGTTTCGCACAAGCCATCATGCTCCCTAAGGTTGCAAAACTCTGGACTCCTGCAGAGTCCACTAAAGAAGGTAGAGCTTTTTCGCATTTGGCTCCCAAACTCTCTGCTGGTTCAGACACACTCTCTCTGTTTAAATCTAGATTAAAGATTCATCTTTTTAGCCAATCATTCACATAATTTATCTCATAACTTTGTACTTAAGCTATATCTGATCAAATGTACATTTTCGTTCTTTTGCTTGAGTGACCGAACACCTGAGAAGAGATGATGCCAACTCCCCAGAAGACCTCAGATGATGCTAACTCTGGAACAACATATAAAACTACCAAATTTTGCTTAATCACAACGTTTAATCGCAACAGATCATCATTGCTGTTTGATTACGTATCATTTGTAACTAACTGCGTGATTCTTATTGTGCATTTCTGCCATAGTCACCACCAATAACCTACTCCTAAATATAATGTAGAAGCTTAAAATTTTTCTGTAAAGCTGCATTGCACCGATATGTATCATGAAAAGTGATATACAAATAAAATTGAATTGAATATTACAAAGGTACAAAACAGATTTCAGTACTTCAATAGGTTGGTATATTAACATTATATCAGTTAATGAATTTATGATATTTAAATGTAAATTTAAGTTAAAATGGTAAAACTTAAAACGTTGCCACCATATCTTTTATGGTGAAATTCTGGCAACCACAGCTGCCATTTTTTTTACCATAAATTTTACTTTCTTTTTTTTTAACAGTGTAGGAATCAAACCCATAACCCACTCTATACTGTAAACTACAGGAAGGCATGTCGGATTGCAGAATCCTCCACAATACAGAACTCAGAAACACAAGTTTTGCAATTGTGGCATTCAAATTATGTTCACAATATATTTTGTTGCTAAAACAACAAAGACAACATTGCAAATGAACACTGTTTTCAACAGCCACAATTCATTCAATTCCCCCCAAGGTCTTTTTATGACAATTATTGTGTTCAGACTAACTTAATGATCTGACCCCACATGGGTCCTTTATTTAAATCAAATGTCAATGCTACAAGATAGGAGTATATGGATCTCTCTCACAGTGGACACTTGTTAGGGATTAAACAATCTATAGTACTCCAGATGTGACCCTAGTAGTTTCTGTCAGGTGGCAATTCCTGTGCAGAAGATTAAGGCTCTCAGAAAAGCATGTCAGTGTAAGGTCAATCGAATCCATCTCCAAAACACACTTACTGTCGCTAAATATCACGCTGAAAATATCTAAACATTGCCCACAATCTAGCTCGGCAGATGTCTGCTTGTGTTTCACTTCAGTACGGGGTAGTGGATGAACGCAGATAATAAGCTTAACTGAAATGACAACACACATTAGGTTCAGCGACTGCACACTTTAGAAAGTTTTCCATATGTCTCAGCTAAATGTGCATTTGGTCCAGAATTAAGGGAAAGCCGATGCAGGCTATCGCTTTAGTACAAATATGGGCTGTTACTCATGAAGCTCCCCTTCAGGTATACTTCATTACTGACCTAATGAGCCCAAACAAACGAGTAGAGAGCATCAACATACAGCACACTATAACCTCGCTGAACGTTGCATGATGGTAGTGTGCACTGAGTGAGTGATTCAGGTTGCTGTTCCTGCAGAATTTGGTTGGCCTTATTGACCTGTTTTGGACTTGCTGGCACTCTAGATCTCCAACTGTGTCCCCCATGAACTTGAATGACCTTTGAAATATAGTAAGAACTGACAAATAATACAGATACAGTTTTCTGCAATCTTAATATCTTTTACTGACAAAAGAAAATGGTGTAGAAAACATTTTCAGATTTAAAATCAATTGGATCCTCTGCAGGGAATGGGTGCCGTCAGAATGTGATTCCAAACAGCTGATAATTATTTATTTTTTTTAAATCACAGTTCACGTGACTCTAGTCCATCAATTAACGTCTTGTGAAGTGAAAAGCTGCATGTTTGTAATAAATTCATCAAGATGTTTAAACTGTAAACCACATTATAAATAAATATAACTATATAGCTTTAAATATATTATTTATTTATTTAGACATACTGTATGCCATACCTTGAACTCCTCTAATATCAAACTGAAAAGATTGGCTCTAGCAATGCCAAGGTCATAGTTTTGATTTCAAGGGGAATGCATCATTTGGGGGGGGGGGGGGGGTTACTCAACTGTAATTCACTTTGAATAAAAGTGTCTGCCAAATGCAGAAATGTAAATGACAAATTAATTAAGTGTGTTTTGTTAAGATTTTAATTATATATATTGCATGGAAAAGATTTATATTGAACATATTTGTATCAGTCTATGTTCAGATTATTAAAAAAAAAAAAAAAAAACTAAAAGGCATCTGAGGGAAAAAAAATAAATAAATGAAAAAATTTTAAAAGTTTTGATGTGACCTTCATATAACAAAAATAAAAAAGAAGTATAAATATGCTAGTCTTTAATTCAATCAACCTGTGCTGCCATAGAAACACATCTACAAGTAATACTAGACACACTGCACCTACATTTGACAAGAACGTATCTTCAAAATAAATCTAAATCCACCTCCACTCTGGCATAAAATAGTGCATAGGTATGTTTTCCAAGAAATTATTTTCAGGCACCCCAAATTCATAGCTCAGCTTAAGCCTCCTACCCAGCACGCATCCCATCCCAGACGTTCCCTTCTTTCTGTCCAAGCTCCCAGAAATTCTTTGAAAGGTCTAGCTCTGCTGCAGTAAGCTCACCCTCTTCTCAAACACCGTATTAGCCCAATTGGCATTACCCTCAATAACACACAGCACAGTGATTCATGTAAAGGCAGTTTTTCAGTGGGATATGCCAGGGCCAACACTTGTTAAAGCTCAGAGCTTTTTAGAGGCTCCTTTTTCATCTTGACCTCACAAGCCAGTTGAGGGAAAGGCTCTAGTGGCAGATGTTGGCTACATCAGAAACAAAAACTAAGATGATGTCGGTTGGAATGTAATGACAAAAGTTCGGTGACATCCATAATTTAGGCCTGCTCATGAAACATGCACAGAGATGCTAATGAGGTGATACAGTTTCCTGTATTTTTGCTTATATGTTAGTCTTTCAAAATATGCTGTTTCCTCTAGTGGTTGTGTATCAGCTGAATGTTTTGGCTTAACATATTCTTGCCCCATTTGGCAATAGATGGAAAACAACTCAATGTTTTCATTAATTCAAAAACTCAGTACTGCCCTCTGGAGTATATATTCACATCTAATTCGAGTGACAAGTTTCGTGGCACTACAAAGATTTATACAGACTTGCATTCCAATATATATTTTCATTGAATTAAATCTACTAAAAATTTAATTAATAAATATAATGTAAATTTTATATATGAAACATAAATTTATGTGTTGTATAATTAATTAAAACAATGTTAATTAAATGAAAATGATATTTATATGTGTAATTTCTGTTTAATTAACATTGTTTTATGGTAAATTTAATGAATCTGGAAGTGAATTGAAAGTTTCACTTGTTTAAGCTCAGATGTACATTACCAATTAACAATTGTATAAGTAATTATGAGATTAATGGTTTAAACATAATATTTTAAAGATAAAAAATTGCAATGGAAAAATAAATATTTCCTTAATTTGAAGTAGGGCTGTAGTCAAGTCCACCTTTGTCGAGTCCAAGACCAGGACTATCGAGTCTGAGCCAAGACCGAGTCCAAAGAGGTTTGAGTCCAAGTCAAGTCCAAGTTGAAGAGGTTTGAGTCCAAGTCAAATCCAAGTCTAAATGAGAGAAAGAAAAAAAGCATCTTCTTCAAATCCACATACTTAACTATTGATAATTTATGTGATACGAGAGACAGCACATCTTCTATTCTAAGATAATCTTTTTGCATTATTATTTGTAGTGATCTAAAAGCATGTGCAGCAACACTGTAGGATCAAATTAGGCTATTTTATTTACTTGAAGTTTAGCGATTTCACTAAAGTCACATAAGCTGAAGTGCAACTTCACATTTTCAGCATTTGTATTATAGTGTAACAATCACATTCTGGGCTGCCAATGGAAAATATTACAAATAACAAGCAACATAAGTGTAAAAAAAACTCAATATGTTCCCATTCTTGAACTTGTTACTTGTTCTAAAGCAGGATGTCCAAACTCAGTCCTGGAGGGACTTTTCTTATGCATATTATATGTTCAGAAATAATGCAAGAAAAATGCTAGTAATTCAAATTCAAAAAGGTATAACACCTAGAGTGCTATTATTAACTATAAAGGCTCTGTAAAAACAATGAACAGTAGTTTTCAGCCTGTCACCCTGATGCAAACATTAAATATCAGACGTAAAGTAGTAGTTCTTCACAGGTTTTTTATTTGATTACGCTGCTTATCCATTGTTTTTTTTTTCTATGTAAACATGGACGCGTTTGACTGTTGCGCTCGAGTCTCTTGCAGCGTCTCGTGCATGAAACGGCTTTCTAAAAACACGGGCTCTAGTTATTAAAAGATGTTTAACTCCCATCTTCTTGCATTTTTTCCTATTCCAGTGCCCGCGTCGCATCTTTGTCAAAACAAAAGCACATTCTGTGTGAATGACACCTGGAGAGCATCACAAGAGAGCGGTTAATCATGTGCGTCCACATGCGGTTGAATGATTCTTTTCTCTTTACTGTTATTGTCAAAGTGTCTAATTCTAGCGTTTGGTAATATTCCTATTTAAAATCGCGATTCCTCAATTTATAAAAAATAAAATTGTGGCAAAGCATTAAATTGGAATTAATCGATGAAATCTGAAAAATCGCCCACCCGTAGCCACAGTGTTTGCTTAATTTTACTTTATTTAAATTTTTGTGTAATTTATTTATTTTATTTTACATCAAGGTGTATTCAGTGCCTCCAGGCTTTATTCGTTTTTCTCTTATTCGTTCTGTTTCTTATTCATTTGGTTCCACAGTGTTTGCTGATTTTCAGGGGGTTTACATTTTGTACACCATTTTGTAAGTTTGTTATTTTATATTAGGCTTATAGCATGGTAAAGGTGTATTTTTCTTCATTTTGTTAATAAAAGTCCCATGTTTATTGCAGAACATTTGTCAAGTTATAGATAAGCAATTGATGCAGAATTGCACTACTGAAAGTGAAAGTAAAATGGGCACGGGCATTTATAAGCTATTTAAAAGTGAAGGAAAGTGAGGTGAAAGAGAGGGAAAACTCCAACAAACCTTGTAAAACCAAACTGTATTATGCAACTCGCCGACATTGTGTCTGTGGCCAAAATAAAAATGAATTATGCCTCCACGCAGCACACACACTTGGATCCAGGCATATGATGCAGCCGTGCATTTACCAGGCGACCAATGGCAATGCCCGTTCTAGATGGATTTTAAATTAAACCAATTACACTACCCATTTTCCGAACAACCAAGCCAGATTAATGGTTTTGTTTTGAAAGAGTGAGAAAAAAAAAAGCATATATAGCTGGACTCGGTCGAGACCAACATTTGGCGAGTCCAATGATCAAGTCTGAGACAAGTCCGAGTCCAAATACCAACGAGTCCAAGACAAGTCCGAGACGATAGAAAAACATCTGAGTCCGAGACCGGACTAGAGTACTACAGCCCTAATTTGAAGTACTAAAAAACTGAAATTAATACAAAATTTTTAATACTTAATTAAAACCGACAAGAGATGGTGGCAAGTCGCTCTCATAATGAGTAAGTCATTGAATCATTCATTCAACCGATTTGTTCCAAACAACTTATTCATTCAGTAATGAATGAGTAGGTCATTGAATCACTCAAATGATTCATTTAAAAGAATAATTCAGTAACAAAACACCACTGCATTGCTTGGAGATCAGCAAATGACTTGCAACTCACTTACTTTTAAGTGTTGTATAAAATGTGTTTTATATTTTTTTATATATTTCTGCTTGTCAGTCATAGCATGACTTATCTGTTATGAGTTAAAATTTTTCAGTCCAGGTTAGTGATGGACTAATCTCCCAAGCTCCACTCCCATACTCAGACTTTCACCTCTACTAGACGTCTCCCCTTGCCGAGTATATACAAAGAGAGAGTTGGCTGAAAGACTCGGGCCCAGAGGAGGCCACTGTCAGGATGCATTAACCTCACAGAGGTTGTTGGCTTTTCTTTGCTCTCAGAGGTGAAGGGGCTTTATGCTGCAGATATAGTTCTGTTCCTCTGTACGTTTAATGAAAAATCCTACTCGGACAGAAACCGCAGTATTGCATTTCAGTCCACCTCAGAGTCATACACCCAGGAGATGAAATCATTGAAGCTACTGAAGAGTGTAGTGTACGTCACATTCTTTCTGAGGAGAATTCAATCGGAATGAACTGCAGCCACTGATAGTGTTTTATCAGTGAAAAAATCATGCAAATTATGTATCAGTACAAACAACATATTTAAGGGGTTTTTTTGGGGGGGGGGTGCTGGGTACAGTAGTATAAAACAAAAAGCAACTGTGCAAATTTAGAACCCATCCCACCATATTTAAGTATTTAAATTTTTTTAAAAAGTGTTAAATTGTATTAAAGTGTGCATGAAACAGAAGTTGAAAGCATATATCCGAAGGAAATGGCTACTTGAATGGGAAAAAAAAATGTAGGGCAGGACTTGATTGCGTCCACTGGGAATTGATTAGAGTTAGAGTTAGTTAGGTAGCTATGTTTCCATCCAAAGATTCAAATTAAATTAATGTGCAAAACCGTAATATCGCACAAAACATTTGCGAATAAAGCACCGTTTCCATCCAACGAGTTCAAGAGAACAAAATCGTCACTTCCTGATAAACAGGCACTAAATATCACTAAGAAAACAAGGAGAAGCCACTGAATATAATAATTATGATAAATTACTTGCGCCTCAGAACGAGCAGACAAAACACAATAGATGCTGTCACTGCTTTCGGAGGCAGATGCCAGATGTTTGGGAATGCAGTCGTGTAAGACAATTATACTGAAATACTTTGACGACAGATTTTGCTCAAGCATTTCAGAATGACCATAACAACATATGCTGTGAACGAGATCGGTCTGCTTGTTAGTCAAGTTATCCCATCTGATAGCGCAAAGTTACATGACTTTTTCAATGCGCATGGAGGAATTTATTCGGTAAATGTGTTTCCATTGTAGTTTTTTATGCGCATTTTTTAAATTTATGCGCATCTTGACGTTTCCATCCAGCGTTTTTTTATGCGATATTCCAAAATGTGCAAAAAAAATAGGTGGATGGAAACATAGCTGGTGTTATTTTTGTATCATTTACTAATATAATTCTATGTTAACATTTTCAATTTTGTTTTAGTTTTAGTCATTTTTCATTAATTTTTATTTCAGTTTTAGTTATTTTAGTACATCAAGACAAACTGGATAAAAATGAGAAATGTTGCCTTAGCTGATATAATTATTTATTTATTTTTTTAATATATGTGATGCGATCTGCGAAAACCCGTCGGATGTCATGCTGGGACGTTTTCAGGAAATTCGAAAAATAGGTTGAATGTCAGTTTTTTGTCAAAATTAGGTTTTCATTCAATTGTTATTCTATAACATCTTGTCTATCATCTCTGAAAATATCTTGCCAAAATTCACTTGTTTAAGTGCAGAAAAATTGCAATTTATAGCAGCAAGCAGAAAAGATTGTGTCTTTCTCTTTATGCTAAGAACATGCTGCAGAGGTGATATCTCTTAACAACACAAAAACAGTTAACCTATCAAAATAAACCACGTAACATATATAATGAAGGTGTATCAATGCACATTTCCCGCCAGTCCTGTGTAAACGGCACACAAAGTTTATTATTTAGGCCTATTTATTTTTTAATAGGCTATCGTAAAATGGCAGAGGGCAAGAGAACAACGCAGTCTGAAGTAGCTGCTCACTTAAAGAATCGTGCTAGTCTCAATCTGCTCAATCTTGCCCCTAAACGATGTTGTAATGGATTATTTCACATCCAGATATTAAGGATCTGATGATGAAGTTACTAAAGAGGAGTCCGATGACAGTCTGGTATATGCACAGGTGCACTGTGATCGCTTTTCTAAATGTAAACTACTAGGCACACTATTCGTGCTATCATCTAACATACAAGGGGTGATCAAAAGTTCAGAAAGCATATGCTACAGCTTATGATTGTTAGGGGGATAATTCACCCAAAAATAAAACTTCTCTCATCTTTTACTCACCCTCATGCTGTCCCAAATGCATATTACTTTCTTTCTACTGGACAGGTAAACACAAATTAAGATTTTTAGGCAAATAATCCATCTCTGTGAGTCCTAAAGATGCTTTAAAAACCACACAGTGACCGTGGCAGTAATCCATCTGACCTTAGTGGTTAAATCAATATTTTTTTAAGTAAAGCAACAAATAATAATTTAAACTTTTGACTATTAACAATCACTTCCGTTCAACTGTCATAGGTGCATGGGTTACAATCCACTTGTGTCCTTTGGATTCTCAGAGATGGATTACTTTCTTAAAAATCTTTGTGTTTATTTCACGAAAGAAAGTCATAAACATCTGGAATGGCATAAATGGGAGTAAATAATTAGAGAATTTTCATTTTTTGGGATGGACTATACCCATAAAGACTGATATTGCACTCATTACATAACATACTCATTGACTGTTTTGTAACTTATACTGTAACAGGAACTGTTGAAAGGATCATTGCAGTGTTTAAAACAATGAATTTTAAACATATTCTGTATATTATGTTCTTGTGCATTTTGTGTAGTAATGTAAATTATGAGAATACAGTGCATTAAATGTATACTATGCAGTTAGTGTTTCGTGGATTCTGGTCTTTCCTGTCACAACATTGCATCCAAGACTTTCATTTTGATACTTGTGTATATGCTACAGTGACAATAAAGGATGTAAATTTATTTAAATTATTTCATATTCATTTACATTCATTCAACAGGTTTATAAAAGTCACACTTGAAAGAGTTGATGATTGTTTTAAATGTTAGATGATAATGTTAACTTAATAAAATAACTAAACAAAATTATCAGCATGATAAAAACAATTGGCAGCAAGAACATTCTTGTGTGTGGAATATGTAATGAAATGAGCTTGATTGTCACGTCTGAAAATATCACACATATATATGATAGTATCTTTCAAATGTAACAGCACAACCTAATTAGACCCTAAAATCCAAAAGAATCATGAGCAATAAACAAATATCCTATATTGGACAGTATACAATATTTACAGTATTATATAGTAATTTAACAATTAAACCTCCATGGTCATGTTTCTCTCGCGCTCCTAAAAGCTTATGTTGACAGAGTAGTAGATAAAGATAGATACAGATTGAATTCAAAAACAAAACTCCTAACGTTATATCATTAAAATGAAGTAGGAAGCCGCTAAGAGACGCTCACATCCACACTGGCAACACTGACGCCTTCACTTCCAGATCAAGAAGCTGTCAATCAAACACTCAGTAGCCAATGAGAACACACCGCTGCTGGCCCCGCCCCCACAAGAGATTTGTGGGGGCCCTAACCCCCAAAAAATAAACTATATATATATATATATATATATATATATATATATATATATATATATATATATATGTATATGTACAACCACACACACATACATACATGCATAAATATATATACATACACATTTATAAATTCATATATATATATATACATATACACATACATATATATATATATATATATATATATATATATATATATATATATATATATATATATAGATATCTCATTTCATTTCCATTTAGTTTGCTGAAGTATTAAAATAACTCAAATTAAATAAAACTAAAACTTAATAAAAGACCTATACAGACATAATAAATTCAGACATTATTTAACTAAAATTAAAATAGATAGCAAATACAAATCACAACAATATAGTTACTTACACATAGTAAGAAATGGTTATAAAAACTGAAACACAAGTGAAACAAGTAGTAAAAAAGAGGAGAAATCAAAGGTGATACTTATATCCTTGGCCGGTGTCCCAGTCCGGTGGAGTGGCACGGTAGAGTCGATGGTCTTTACACTCTTCGGTCTTCACACAAGGAGGCCTTCACGTGACGGCTGCCGCAGTAAACTAAGCTTTTTTATACCCATCTAACAAAATACTAATTGAAATTAGCTGGACACACTTTCCACAACAAATGGCCAAGCAAGCGCAGACACTGACAAGATACGCGAGACAGAACGAGACCAAACGCGATATCAGCACGTCTCCACACAGTAAATTATTATTATTATTATTGTTATTATTATTATTGTTGTTGTTGTTGTTGTTGTTGTTATTGTGCACGGGTAAATGATTTATAATAAACACTGCAATATTACATAAAATCCAAGAATTCTCCATTTTGATTACATGGTGACTTTTATTATATTAAAGTAATACTTACTTTTGATATTATAATTTTAATTAAAATGCATATGTCTGTTCATACATGAGTACAAAACACTCAAATTTTAAATAATACAATTTGTCACTTGACGTGTTTGTAACATGTTGGGCTATGTGTGGTGTTTTTGTACCTCTGCTTTTTGTCTGTTTGTGTGTGTGTGTGTGTGTGTGTGTGTGTGCCCACAAGGATAGTAAAACCTGACATTTTTGACATTGTGGGGACCGGCCTAGTAAATTATGTTTATCTGAAAGTGTAACAATGCAAACAGGTTTTCTGTAAGGGGTAGGTTTAAGGTTAGGGTTGGGTTAGGGTATCGTTTGGTCAGTATAAAAGTAATAGAAGTCTATGGAAAGTCCCCACAATTCACAGAAACTGTGTGTGTGTTCTGAGCAAAAGCAAAAAAAAAACATAAAAAGATATTTTTTCTTTTAGAAGCCCTTGGAATAAGGGTCAGGCAAATGGTTAGTCTTTATCCCAACCGTGACATGGCTTGAGCAGGATTCCTATAGTGGTATAAAGGGATTTTTCTTTTACCCTTTCCACTACAAGTGTGTAAAGAAGGTAATGTGATCCTAGCGCACCCAGCATCTCTGTCAGCCTGTCCTCTGTGACCTCATGATCAAAAAAAAATAATAATAAACGAGAAAATAAGAGGACCTGAGAGAGAATAAGCAAGAGAGAGAATGGAAAGAGAGGTGTATGGAAAACAAACACACACACACATCTCAATCCCAGGAAGCGGTGCATGAAATATAGAGCCGTCCTACTTTCTAAAGGTTGTAATTAATGTAATGCCCCATCCGCGATCCTCCCCGCGCCATTTCTACCCGATAAACGGGAGGATCCTGTTAGCTCTCTTCTAATCCAGCTCAGGGTGGCACAGTTCCCAGATCATCAGAGCGGTTTGACACAGAGAGATTACCGCTAACTGAGGAAATGTGGGCCGGGTCTGTGACACGGGTGCTTTTCACACACATCCACATCTTCTTATACAGTACATGCTAACGCCATCCTTACAGGGGTCTTGAACCTCAAACCAACTTTCACTTTTTAGATGCTAAATCCTGTCAGTCTTCAAATAGAACAGGTTCAGCAACTGTAACCGTTGAGTGCTGTATATTATGACACACTAATGTATATGTTGCACTTTTATTGTTTTATTATTCATAATGTCATTCATGTTAGTCTTTATGTTTTACTCAAGAAAAGCAGGCTGTGTGAAAAACAGGTTGCTGATGACGCAGAAAAAGCAGTGTTTTTTAGATACTTTTTTTTCCACTCTGCATGTCATGATGACTTTGCTAAGTGTAATGCAGGCGCAGCAATAACCAAGGAAACTTTTAAACCCTAGTTTGTTGATTTTATTGCTCAGTTTTGACTTAAGAACTTGTGACATTTAAGGGAGGCAAGAGTTTGTTCCTTGAGCCTTTCTGTGTCACATTTTGGCTGTATAATTACTGACTGAAGGGTTATATATATATATATATATATATATTTATACATTTTTATTATTATTTTTTTTTTTTATAATAATTGTTATTAATATGTTAATATTTGTAATAGCTTATGGGAAATTTTCTACCAAATGCGATCCTGCTTAAATTCCATCTTTTGAGGAATATCCATTTTCTCCTCTTTCTTTCTTTCTTTCTTTCTTTCTTTCTTTCTTTCTTTCTTTCTTTCTTTCTTTCTTTCTTTCTTTCTTTCTTTCTTTCTTTCTTTCTTTCTTTCTCATTTAACCATGCTTAGTGAGCATTATGTTCAGTGGAATGTATATGATACAAAATATCTCTGATGAAAGAATGGGGGGGAAAGGGGGAAAAAAAATATTTCCATATAATCCACTCTGTACTGCAATGGAAAATGTTCCAAATAGTTGTTTTTGTTTTTTATATATATTAATATGCAATTATACTATCTAAATGTAATAATGAGATTATTGGTTTCAACTACAAAACTGAGTGAATTATTTAAAATAAATGGCTCTGAACTTTCTCTCTGTTGGATCAGCTGTGTGTGCACTCATCTTGCCATTTCTATAAAACATGTTTATTTTTGTCTGAATTGAAGTTCAAACTATAATTGTGTTATCTATAAACAAATGCAATTATATTATGTTAAACACTTCTAAAATAAATAGTTTTAATATAATTGATGCCTGTGTCTGTAAATATTCCAAATGAGGAAAAAGCATTAATGCAATTGGAGTTGCAGAATGTACAGATTTCTGTAAAACTGCTAGATACAGTTAATCAACATGTGAAGTTAACAACAACGTCTAATAAGCATGTCAAAACACAATTTTGACACATTTTTTCATTGTATAAGCTCACAGCATTATACAATGATATATTTAGTAAACATTTCTCTGTTCACTGCAGTATATGTTACATGGTTCATGTTTACATTTACAGAACAATTATTTCAAAGTAGCCTTTAGAGAGCCTTTAGTAGAGCCTTTAGTAGCCTCTTTAGAGATTGTAATGATATTGAAACACCTAACACCTGTGCTTTTGATGGGGTTTTAATTTTTTAGATGTGGAATATATTTCAATATGGTATTAATAGAGAAATGTTGCAAATTGCTTTCTTATTCAGTTTTATATTATGTTAGGCTTTAAACTTAATCTAAGTTTAACCATTTTCAAAAGAGTAGGTAAATGTGCAAATTGGCCTGTAGGTTCATAAAGTTTTGGTGGTGGTTGTGTTTGAGTGAGAAGAGAATGTAGTCTTTAAATGTATACTGTACTAAAAGAAATCGAAAATGATCCACAGTTTAGCCCACATAGACTACTGTGTGAAGAGTTTTGAAAAAGAAATGGCTACTAGCAATGGATAAATCTGTCAAAATAACAGTATATTATTGATTACTTAATAATTAACCTTGGTATTGACCAAACAGCATCCAGAATCAGAATGATCTGTTTTATAATTTCTCTACATTCCTACAAACTCTCCTTTCTTTCTTAACAAAGTGCTTCATAAAAGCAGCACTTTTTTCCATCATCACCTTGAAATTAAAAGAGCAAATAAAACTAATTTTAGTGATTTCCTTCAGTAAAGTCAGCCGAAGATAAGCTGGGAACATCACAAGGCTGCTCAGCACGATACCAAAGTGTTGCAGGAGGTCTCCTCTGCCAGCCCAGCTGTGAGTTGTCGTAATCAATTGAATGTTCCGCTGAGGAGAAACCCCCGAAGGCCCTCCATACCCAGCCAGAAGTAGGCCGCCGTGAACTTTCTGCAACGCTGCCCTCAAAGACATGTGTCTTAATTAAAACCTGGGAGTTGTTAGGTCCTCCAACTTTCTCCTTCTCTCCCCCATTGGCAGTCTAGTGCAGTATAGCCTCTCTAAGGGCCTAGAAAAGGCGCCTCTGGAGGGAACACTCTGGTCTGAGTTTGGCAGTGACAGGAAGCCGCTGCATTTTCCAGTCTCGGTAATCATCTGCTATGGTTTGCAAAAAAGTTCACATGAATAAACTAAAGAAGATAAGTTGATAAGATCCACTCTTAGAGGTCATTTGTTCTCATACCCGAACACCTCTTTACAAAACCGTGGCCTTTCAGGTGAAAGGCGGAGGTCGAGTTCAGCAAGAAGACTGAGGTCAAACATATATACTCTCTTTTCTGTTGCTTTATGAACTTGAAAGCAATACAATCCTCCGTGATGACCACAGCTCTGCATGTTGCTGGAATAAAAGAACAAATAAACGGAGACAGTGATGTTAAATCAAGTTGTCAGCGGACATAAAGTTGCCTCTGGTGCTTGAATGAGCCCCAGGCGTTTTTGTTGTGTATTTGAAGAGCTTGGTAGCTCATTTTCTAGCTTGTTAACTTGTACTCTACAATAGTCAAGTCAAGTCACCTTTATTTATATAGTGCTTTTAACAATGTAAATTGTGTCAAAGCAACTGTACAATATCAAAAAAGGAAAATAGTGTGTCAATAATGTAAAATGAAAAGATAAAAAAAAAGATTTTCAGTTAAAGGCATTTCCTTATTGAATTCAGTGATGTCATCATCCAGCTCAGTTCAGTTTAAATAGTGTCTTTGCAATCAGGTCGACGATATCGCTGGAAATGAAGTGTCCCCAACTAAGCAAGCCAGAGGCGACAGCGGCAAGGAACCAAAACTCCATCGGTGACAGAATGGAGAAAAAAAACCCTTGGGAGAAACCAGGCTCAGTCGGGGAGCCAGTTCTCCTCTGGTCAAACGAACCAGCAGTTCAATTCCAACTACAGCAAAGTCAGAGTGTAAGGGCTCAACTGGCTCAACTCAGTACACCAATCAGTTAAAAGTTAATTGGCATTGAAAGATCATTATGTCCTGTTAGACTAAGTAGGTGTTCAGTTTCGTTAAAGTGACTAAAGGCTTTAAAGCTTTGGCTTCTGAAGTCGGTGTTCAGATTATCAAATCCAATAGGTCAATGCACCATGTAGACTCCTTTTTGTTTTTGTACAGCAGTTTGCCGCTTTTATCCCTGGGGATTTTTATTCAGAATTATTTCAATAGCAATTAGACACTGATTAACAGCATAAACAAGTCCTGATGAGAAAGCTTTGATTTTAGTTCTTTTGAGAGGCTTTTGCCTCAATTACTAGAGATGTTGCATGTATATTTAAATCACAGGCTTGTTAGTTTTTTCATGTTATTGCCATCGTGCAATTTAAAAACGTTAAACATATATGGCATTCAGGGATTTAAAACATATATTTAAATACATTTTAAATATAAAAAATGTGAAAAATAATAGAATCTTCACTGAATTTTGGTTTGACATATTATGAAAATGATTTTGTTTGCTTGACACTTGTTTTATATAGTTCAATATATACCTAGGATCAAAAATACAATCACAGTTATTATTACAATTAGTGCTCTTTTGAATATAACTGATTTTTTTTTTTTTCATTATATACTCAAAGGTGAGTGGAGTGCAAATAAAAAGAAATAAAAAAATTTTGAACAATTACATTACCCAGTGATCTATTCTGTATCATTTCTACAGGAAAATAATTAATCATCAGTGCAAATTATGGTTAACAAAGACTTCCATCGAAGCAGGTCTTTTAATTACAAGGTTGTGGAAACATGCGTTCCACATTAGTGCAGCAATATGGTATTAATTCAAGCATATTTATCAAAGTGATAAGCCATGATTGGTTTTAATTGGTTTCACTGCCTTCCTCATCTCTTTTCCATCTTCCCAACATCTCAAAGCTGTGTTCCAAGAATAACTCAAGGAGTTACAACAAACAACCGCAGCTTATAATTGATACAATTATTATTTGTTGTTATTATTACAGAACCACAACACTTATTTGACAAAAAGAGAGATTCTAAATACAAAGAACATTTCCATTTCCTTTTTGCTGGATCCAATATTTGGTGCCATTATGTGAGGAAAAACAAATAACCATTTTCTTCTTTTTCAGAGTCAGCATATAGCAAGACTGAGGACTGGGTCACAAGCCTCACTGATTAAAAGTCAACAAGGTTTCTCCATTCTGATTGGATGGCTCGCAGGTGATTAGCAAAACATTCAAAAACTCCTATTTGTTGGCAGCCATGAAATTCATTCGTTTCCTTGTCCAAATAAAGGAAGAGACTGAGAGTGACATTGCCAAAAACTATCATTAATAATAACACTGACTTGGTGAAGGAGATCAGCTTACAGCCATTTATCTAGAGATGACAGCCGAGGAAGCGCTGAAGAACATAAGTTTTATGGGCCTGGATGGTGTTTTTACGCAGATGCTACTTGACATGCAGTTCACGGCGAGGGTTAGCCCCAGACCATCAAATTATGTGGCTATTCTTGTAATCTTCAATTTCTTCACGCTGCCATTTCTGAAAGCATGTCATATCCTTTGTGTCACAAGCATGAAGACAAACCTGTGTGCGGTTTTAAAACAGGCAGCTGAATTCTGAATAATTTCGCGCACATAATTAGATATTAGCCAATGCCGTTATCAATGTAGCTCGTATGTGACAAGGGCTTTCACTTATCTGAGAACAAATCATGATTGGTCACCAATGTTTCTCAGTTTAATCCCATAATCCATGAGGTCACATGATGCGCTGATAATAAGGGAAGCTCCTTCAGATGCATACAAAGGATCTCTGATTGTCCAGATACCAAATGAAAAAAGAGTGCATGGTTCAAGTTTTAATTTAATTTTGACGATGATATGCCACTCTTCTCTTAACGCAACAAGTCGTTCTTTGGTGATGCTGGAAGTTGCACTGATAAGACTTCCCTCCAGACGCCAGGGAATAGATATGGATCGCTCCTCCTGGTGTTTAGCTTTTAGCGGAAAAGGGGATTACCTGCAATGGCCCAAAAGCTCTCAGGCTCTTCAGAGTGATTCCCCTTCTAATCGTCCAAATTGAAAAAGTATTTATAGTCAATCTGGCGGCCTGTCTGGGACCAGATAATCAGATCTGGGGCGTGCTTTTGTTGCAATTTGTTTTAGGTTGAACATTGAAGACCCTCGCTAGTTTGGATTATGTTGGGAATTTTATTTCAATTTACTACAGTGATTGAAACCATAGTGAGTTTAGCCTGAATAATGGATTAATTAATAAGATCCCAGAGCTCCAGAAATACGTGTTACTAGGTAGAATAAAAAGCACACCTATGTGATTTTCTATAGAAGATGTGATTGGTGTAAGGCTGTTCTGTTTGCTCACGCATCGCTAAGCAGGTACTAGGGTGTTACTGAATATCTGCTTGTTGACCCGAGCAAAAAGAGACCACCTACATGTCTCTATGACATTCTGATGCCGAGATATGATCCCTTTGATCCCTTTTCAATATTAGCCTATAGATATTTTTCCTTTTTTTTTCAGTTGCAAGGTAAACAGTGAGTCCTGAGAAAGGTAAGTCCAATGGCTTAGAAAAGTAAAAATAGTCAACCTGTAGCACAAACGGCAGGGGACGAGTGTTGCTAGGCTGTTCTGGGCAGTTGCTAAGCAGCAGAGTTGGGTAAAATTCAGAATTGAACAATGGACTCCCTTTAAATTCATGAGTTAGATTTATTGATTTTCTTTAATTATGATCAAATAAATTAAGACAAAAAAAGAAAATTTTACTCACTGTCGGGCCATCCAAGGTGTAGGTGAGTTAACTGATGGACTACTTGGATTACTTGTGGATTGTGGATGTTGTTTGGACTCTCATTCTGATGGCACCCATTAACTACAGAGGATCCATTAGTGAGCAAGTGATGTAATGTTAAATTCCTCCAAATCTGTTCTGATAAAGAAACAAACTCATACATCTTGGATGGCCTAAGGGTAAATACATTTTGGGGACATACAGTGGAACGAAATGTCGTGCCTCGCAGGACCACGATGCTACATAAATACAGACATTCAACATGAAGTAAAAAACACTATAAAACAATACACAACTAACCTACTGACAGATTTTAACTATAAGTATACTATATATTTACCTTATACAAACTAAAAAATAAAAGTTAAAAAATACGAACTATACGAATGCTTCACATAAATACTGTACATGTGCAAAGAAGTGTAAGTCAAGCAGCTGGCTGGGGAACAGTGCAGGATGATTTGTAGTGCATGAGCATGTAAACATACATATATTGCTGAGTCTTTTGTGGGATTGTGTACACGCAGCAGTGTGTGTAAAGTGTCTAGTGCACACAGAGGAGAGTGTGTTACTACAGGTGGTTTGTACAGGCCCACTCACCTGTGTGTAGCACACTTCGAATTGCACAAAAAAAGTTTCATACTGTTTTTTCTTTGGTGTGGTAAGGTTGGGGGGTGTTTGGGGTGGGGGGTGGTCCATGTTTCAGGAGGAAGGGGTTTGCATGGGGTTTCAGAGGGGGGGCAGGGTGGTTTGAGTTCAGGGCTCTCACAGCCTGGGGGAAAAAGCTGTTGAGCAGTCTGGCGGAGCGGGCTCTGATGCTCCGGTACCGTCTTCCTGATGGTAGGAGCTGGAAGAAACTGTGGGAGGGATGGGTGGAGTCCTTCACGATGCTGTTGGTTTTGCTGGAGCATCATGTAAGCAAAATGTCCAGGATGGAGGGGAGAGGGGCACCGATGATCTTTGCAGCTGTGTTCACTGTCCGCTGGAGTGTCTTGCGGTCAGCAGTACTGCAGTTCCCGTACCAGACAGTGATGCAGCTGGTCAGCACACTCTCAATGGTGCCCCTGTAGAATGTGGTGAGGATGGGTGGAGGGAGACTTGCTCTTTTCAGCCGGCGGAGAAAGTGTAGGCGCTGTCTAATATTTTTGTGTGAATTATTACTTTTATTCAAATTAAACTTAGTTCAATATCAATTAAAATTCATAAAGCTGATTTCATAAAAAAAAAACAAGCAAGCCTCTCCTGGACTGAACAGATGTGTAGCAAGAGTTTTGAGCTGTATTTAAACACACATAAATACTGTAGTAGACCAGAAGACAAATTGGACAGAACACTTATCATTAATAAGCAGAGAAAGAATCTTTTTTCCAGTCGTCCTGTTTACAGTGGAGTATGTGTACAATTTCCTTTGCAACTATTCATTCTGTATTCACACTGAAGCAACATCTTAAGTGTTCTGTCATCGCCACCTACTCGTGTCACCCCTCCGCACTCCACCTCAGATGATGGAAAAACTGTATGTCTCTTTATATGTTCTACATCTACACTCATTATGTTCTCCAGTGTCCTTTACACCTTAAATATCGCGTTTGGTCTCGTTCTGTCTCGCGTATCTTGTCAGTGTCTGCGCTTGCTTGGCCATTTGTTGTGGAAAAATAAGGAAAGTGTGTCCAGCTAAGTTCAATTAGTATTTTGTTAGATGGTATAAAAAAAAAAGTTTAGTTTACCGTGGCAGCGGTCACGGCAGTTGTCGTGTGAAGGCCTCCTTGTGTGAAGACCGAAGAGTGTAAAGACCATCGACTCTACCGTGCCACTCTACCGGGCTGGGACACCGGCAAAGGATATAAGTATTGCTTTTGATTTCTCCTCTTTTCTACTACTTGTTTCACTTCTGTTTCAGTTGTTATAACCATTTCTTACTATGTGTAAGTAAGTTGTTGTTTTTAGCATATGTGTTTGGCAGTGTTATTTTTAAGGATTACTGATAAACTATATTGTTGTGATTTGTATTTGTTATCTATTTTAATTTTAGTTAAATAATGTCTGAATTTATTATGTCTGTATAGGTCTTTTATTAAGTTTTAGTTTTATTTAATTTGAGTTATTTTAATACTTCAACAAACTAAATGGAAATGAAATTATATATGTATATATATATATTGAATTTATAAACGTGTATGTATATATATGTATGTATGTATGGATGTATGTGTGTGTGGTTGTACATATACATATATATAGTTGTTTGTGTGTGTGTGTGTGTGTGTGGTTGTACATATACATATATATAGTTGTTTGTGTGTGTGTGTGTGTGTGTGTGTGTGTGTTTGTTTGGCTTAGTGTTAGGTTAGAATCATTATTATACTCATACCTTTTGTTCTTTAATATTTTGAATTGTTTTTAGCTTTATTTTTAGTTTTTCATTTAAATGTTAAGTTTTGAAATTTTGTTGTATGCATTTGTCATTTTTATTTAATTTCTTTATTTTTAAAATGTGTATAGGTAGTATTTATAAAGTTTTAGCTTTTAGTGTTGGATCTGTTTTTAATTGTTTTAATACTACAATTGATTGCTTCTGTTGTCCTCATTTGTAAGTCGATTTGGATAAAAGCGTCTGCTAAATGACTAAATAATAATAAATAATAATAAAATACTAATTATTCTGCATTGTGACTGTGTAGCTGCAGTGCTCCCTCTACAGCAGATCTCAGTTTGTTTTCTTCAGTGTTGGCATGCAAATTTGTTTCTTTGGTTCTCTTCAGTTACTGTTGGTTCAGAGATTTGGTAAAGGGAGTCTGCTTTGCATAACATGCCAGCTGCTATTGTTCGTCTGTCTGCAAATCTTAAATCAAAAACCCTTAAGTGGGGATGGGCAGCAAAACCACAATATATATACACATACAGAAATATATATATATATATATATATATATATATATATATATATATATAAATATATATATATATATATATATATATATATATATATATATATATATATATATATATATTCCTATTTGCTATCCTGTAGCAGATATGCTTTTTATTACAACCTTTATGTAAAATTAAGCTAATGTACGTAAAATTAATGCAGCATTCGATTCATCCGAGTGACTCGATTCTTTTGAACTGAATCTGAATTCTAGTCAGCATGAAATAAAAACTAATCCTATCTATTTTGTAAATGCATGCTATAGCTCTTATTGAAAATGATTAATCCAGAAACTTTTTGTTTTGTTTTGTTTAATCAAAATATCAAAACTGTTTCTTCTGATTAAAATGACAGATTTCTATTTGGTGACGTATGCATTATGTATGCTCCAATCATTTAGTCCATTCGAATAACACCAAGTCCCCACCTTACTTTTTCTTTCCTTCCTTTTTGGATAATCTGTTACTTGGTTTCAGGGTTGCCAGGTCTGCATAACTGGTACTCAAAACTATCCCAATCATGCTTCAACCTCTGAACTAAAAAACAATCCACGGTAACGGTATAAAAGAAGCGTGGGGAAACCACAGACTTGACAAAACTGCTCATATTGTATATCATAATACAGAACACGATCACTCACTACTTCTGTTTTATCACGACTTTGGATTCATTTGAATTAGGGATGCACTGAAATGAAAATTCTGGACCGAAACCAAAAATTTTGGATGCACTCTGCAGAAAACCAAAATCGAAAATGCTTTGTAACAATTATTTATTATTTTATTAAATAGTTCAAAGTAATTTTGTAAGGCTTTTTAATTTAACTCAATCATTTTAATGATACTGATTTTATAAAACACAAGCCAATAAAATAACCACACTTTTATTGAAAGTAACGCAATAAAGAGGGTAGCATCATTTTACCAGCGCTATTGCAAACAGTATTCTACAGGGGTGTCAAACTCAGTTCCTGGAGGGTCACAGCCCTGCACAGTTTCGATTCAACCCTAATTAAACACACCTGATCCAGCTAATCAAGTCCTTTAGGCTTATTTGGAAACTACATGGTATGTGTGTTGGGACAGGGTTGGAACTAAACTCTGCAGGCCTGCGGCCCTCCAGGAACTGAGTTTGACACCCCTGGTATGATACATAGAAATTTTCTATCGCCGCAATATATGAGCAGACTTTGCTTTTCCGGCAGAATGCACATTCATAGAATGAAATATTGGACATAGCGTCACACCGCACAGTCACGATGGCTGGAGGGGGAGTGAAACCTGCACACAGAGCACAGCCGAGTATATTTTCAACTCATATTTTCAGCTGTTTTTCTCTTTCAGCCGAAAACTGAAAATGCCATTTTCGACCGATAATTTTCAGCCGCCGAATTCTTGTTGCATCCATAATTTGAATCATTCTGATTCATTCACTGACCCTTTTGACAGATTATGCCAGTAAGTAGCTACAAACAACTTTTGTGCCACTGTTCTGCGCAAGTAATTATTACAATCAACATAAATTGAGTTGTAAACAATCAAAACAAGTCTTAATGTCCTGTATTAAAAACATGCGTGCAAATGCCAGCCCAGGTTTAGACTAACCTTGCCTTTACACTTACCACAAGGAGCTACGGGTTCTTTTTAACCTCATTAACATGACCCAATAAAGGGATAATGAGGCGGCACAGAGCTGTCAATTAAAGGCCTAGTTATCGTCTCAGTGGGCGACTTGTTGCATAACAAGCCAGGTTGTTTAATGCACCCATACATATTAATTCTCTAGAGAATGCAGGACCACTGCGGAAGTATTCTAAGATCTGAATAATCCTCAAGCTCCAGCCATTGAGTTTCACGCTCATCTAAATGCACATGGCCATGACTGCTTTTTGTGCGCAGTCACCATGGCAGCAGGGTGTTTTGTCTCCAAATGCAACCTTTCTACTCGCATTGCCAGCTAAAGGAGGTTAAAGTGGTAGTTTGTGTTGCTATGACGATTAGATTCCAAGTACTCAAGGGGTAGCTAAAACAGGGGAAAGAAAAACATAAAAGCTTCGCAGGGAGGATCTAGGGATGGCGTTGACAACATACTTCCCCGCATTGGACCCAGG